>NW_007035712.1:0-1391 GCF_000164805.1 Carlito syrichta | reverse complement strand
TTTTTTTTTTCATAGTTAAAATAGTCTTAATGATGAGTTGACAAAATAATCTTTATGCCGACAAGTAGAAGAAAATAGTCTACCATACCATAAATAATCCTGGGGAAGAGCTATCATATAGGATACTAAAAGAAAACTAGAGATAAAGACTTTGGCAGCAGGACAATAACACAGTCATTCTCTCTGAAATATTTTGTTTTCATGTTTCTGCTTTGTTTTAATGACATTGTAAAAATCAGTTAATCAAACGTTCTTAATATTTTCTCTTTTCATTGGTAAGTCAGAGATGACTGAGGGTTTTTGAAAATGCTTTTTTTATTACAAAAAAGAGAAGTTTCTAAGATCCAGGTGTTTAATAAAGCCAGGATAATGTGAACTTCCTTTAGCAAACAGAAATCCAGAGAATGTTTAAGTAGTGTTCCACAGTAGAGGTGGTTTTTAAATTTTTTTAATTTTTATTTTTTAGCCGAGGTATTAACATACAATAAAATTCACAGATTTTAAGTGTACAGTTTTGACCTGTGTATATGCCTATGTAACAACCACCTTAATCAAGACATAGAATGCTTCCATATTCCCAGAAAGTTGACCTATGGATGTTTTCAGTTAATCCTCCCTCCCAGAGACAATTACTATTCTGATTTTAAGTACCATGGATCACTTTTACCTATTCTAGAACTTCATATAAGTGGAAGTGTACTTTGAACTTTGTTGTGTTCAGCATATTTTATTCAACATAGATTGAAATTTATCCATGTTGTTTATCAGTTTTTTTGTTATGTTTTGTTTTTGTTTCGCTGAATATTATTCCATTGATATCACAATTGTTTATCCATTCTTCTGTTGGTGTACATTTGGATTATTTCTAGTTTTAGGCTACTATAAATATTCCTGCTGTGAACATTTTTTAACAACTCTATGTATACTACATATATTTTCATTTTTCTTGTGTAAATACCTAGGAGTGCAATTGCTTGGGTCAAGTATAAGTGCTTAAAACTTTATAGGAAACTGCTATACTGTTTTCCAAAATGATTGTAACATTTTACATGCCTACAATATATGAAAGCTCCACTTGTTCCATATCCTTGCTTTCATTTAGTATTATCGGTCTTTTTAATTCCAGTCATTCTAATATGTGTAAGATAATATCCCATTGTGGTTATAATTTGCATTTCTTTTATGACTGATGAGGTTGATTATCTTTTTGTGTATTTATTGATCATTCATATATCTTCTTTTGTGAATATCTGTTCAGATATTTTTTTTTTTTTTTTTTTTTTTTTTTTTTTTTTTTTTTGAGTTGGAGTCTCACTCTGTCGCCCAGACTGGAGTGCAGTGGCCGCTCCCGGCCACCGCAGCCTCGACCTGCTGGGCTCCGGCGATCCTGA
>NW_007035711.1:0-5364 GCF_000164805.1 Carlito syrichta | reverse complement strand
TTCCAGGTTTTGTACATTTAGGAGTATACGGGATGTGGGTTTCTTGTAGATGGCTTTTACTATTTTGAGGTATGTTCCCCATATGCCTAACTGTTTAAGAGTTTTTACCAAGAAGGGGTGCTGTATTTTATCCAAAGTTTTTTCTACATCTAATGATATAATCATGTGGTTTTTGTTTCGACATCTGTTGATGTATTTAATTGCACTTAGAGTCTTACGAATGTTGACCCAGCCTTGCATCCCAGGGATGAAGCCTCCTTGGTCATGATGGATGATTTTTGAGATATGTTGTTGAATCTGGTTTGCTCTGTTCTTGCTGAGAATTTTAGCATCTATGTTCATCAAAGATATTGAGCTGTAGTTCTCTTTCTTTGTTAGGTCTTTACCTGGCTTCAGTATCAATGTGATGTTAGCTGCATAAAATGATTTGGAGAGAGTTTCATCTTTCTCATTCACCAGGAATACTTTCAGTAGTTTTAGTATAAATTCTTCCTGAAATAGCTTATAAAATTCTGCTGGAAAGCCATCTGGTCCAGGACTTTTTGTTTGGTAGGTAGTTTTCTTAAGATATAGTCAATTTCCTTCATGGTTATTGGTCTATTTAGGGTCTTGATTTCTTCTTGTTTCAACCTAGGCAATTGAGTGATGTCAGAAAGTCCTCCATTTTCTAAAGGTTTTCATGTTTGTTTCCATACAAGTGTACATAGTACTCTCTAGTGATCTTTTGTATTTTTTCATGGTCAGATGTGACTTCATTTTTTGTGTTTCTGATTGTGTTTATTTGGGCTTTTTCTCTCTTTTTCTTGGTCAGTCTAGCTAGGAGACCATCAATCTTGTTTATCCTTTCAAAGAACCAGCTTTGTGTTTCACTGATTTTTTGTATTATCTTTTTGTCTTCTATGTCCCAGATATGGGCTTTTGTTTTGGTGATCTGGATTCTTCTGCTGAAGTTAGGGTTTTGGTGGTCTTGCTTTTCCAGGTTCCTTAGGTGACTTGTTAGGCTGTTAATTTGTGATCCTTCAATTTTCTTCACGTGCATATATAGAGATATGAATTCCCCACTTACTATAGCTTTCATGGCATCCCAGAGATTTTGGTAAGATTTTTCTTAATTTTCATTTGTTTCCAGGTATCTTTTAATCTCTGTTTTGTTTTCATCATTGACCCTGGAGTTATTACCATCATGCTGTTCAGTGTCCATGTCTTTCTGAGTTTTGGGGGAACCTTTATGGTGTTGAATTTTATCTTTATTCCACCTTGGTCAGAGAAGGTGCATGGTAATATTTTGAACTTTTGAAGCTTGTTCATGCTTGTTTTATGGACAAGTATGTGGTCGATCTTGGAGTACATTCCATGCAGTGCTGAGTAGAATGTACATTTTGTCATCGTTGGGTGGAGTATTTTTTAGTTATCAATTAAGTCCATTTGCTCAAGAGTCACATTGAACTTCTAGATCTTGTTGCTGATTTTTTGTCCTGATGATCTGTATAGGGTTGTGAGTGGATTAAAAGTTCCCCAGTTATGACAGTGTTAGAGTCAATATCTTTTTTGAGTTTATCTAGATGCTGCTTTATAAAAGTTGGCACCCCTATGTTGGGTGAATATATGTTTAGGATGGATATTTCTCTTTGATGGGTTGAACCTTTTATCATTATGTAGTGCCCTTCTTTATTTTTTTAATATTTGATAGCTTAAGTGGTATTTTGATAGCTTAAAGGGTATTTTGTCTGAGATTAAGATCGCGGCTCCTCCTTTCTTTTGTGTTCTGTTTGCCTGAAATTTTGTTTCCCATCCTCTTGCTTTGAGTCTTTCTAGGAAGATGAGTCTCTTGGAGGCAATATATTGTTGCCTGGTAACATTTTATCCATTTTGCCTTTCTATGTCTTTTCAGTGGTGCATTTAGTCCATTCACATTCAGGTTATTTATTGAAATGTGAGAGTTGATCCCTATCATAATGTTCTTTTTTTAATTTTTTTTTTTGAGTTGGAGTCTCAGAGTTGTTGTTCTTCCTGTTTATGTGTTGTCTTTCTTTTGGTTAGAGTTGGATCATGTGTGTTTTTAATTTTTTTTCTGTACTCTTGTGAAAGATATTGTTATTCTTTTTTCCTTTTCTTCAGTGTTTAATACTTTCTTAAGTGTTTCTTGTAGAGGTGATCTGGTGGCAGTGTTTGTTCTTAGGGATTGGATATCTGAGAAACATTTTAATTCTCCCTTACTATTGATCTTTCCTATTTTTTTCTGGTCTTCTATTTATCTTTGCTCTGATATTTATTTATTTATTTTTTGAGTTGGAGTCTTACTCTGTTGCCCAGACTGGAGTACAGTGGCCACTCCCAGCCACCACAGCCTCGACCTGCTGGTCTCCGGTGATCCTTCCGCCTCAGCTTTCCAAGTAGCTGGAACTACAAGTGCGCACTACCACGCTCAGCTCATTTTGATTTCTTGTGGAGATGAGGTCTCGCCAAGTTGCCCAGGCGAGTCTCAAACCCGCAGGCTCAGGCAATCCACTCACCTCAGCCTCCCAAAGGCTAGGGATTACAGGCTGAGCCACCAAGCCCAGCTATTTTGATTGATATATTTTAAGTTCTCTTTTTTGTGGCTAACAGTTATACTTTAACATGATGGTTTTAAATTATGCTTGCCTATTTATACACAAATCATTTTATTTTTTATTTTATTTTGAATATGTAGAGTACAATTCAGGCTTAGTTATACAAGTGCTCATTATGCAGGTACTGTTGTTGATGAGGTGTGCCCCCTTCCTTCCTTGACAGTTTCCCACTACTTTAATCCTGCCACCCTCCTCGCCTAGCAGTTTCCTACTACTGCCAATCTCTTTTTAATAATATTATGATTGTTGTTTCTAGTCTACTTATGAATGAGAGCATCTGATACTCAGTTCTTTTTTTCTGTGATAGATGACTCAGTATTATAGATGAAGTCCATCCAAGTTGCTATGCAGTTCATAATTTTGTCCTTCTTTATGACTGCATAATATTGTATCTTGTATATATACCACATTTTTTATCCAGTCCTCTTTCCATAGGCAGCACGGTTGGTTCTATGTTTTTACTATTGTGAATAATGCTGCAATAAATATGTATGGTTTGAGTTCCTCCAAAAATATTCCCAGTTGGGTGGATTGCAGGGTCATATGCTAGGTTGATATTTAGATCTTTTGGGGATCACCAAACTGGTTTTCACAGAGGTTGTACTAGTTTTCACTTCCTCCAACAATGAAGAAGTGTTCGCTTTTTCCTGCATCCTCTGCAGCATCTGTTGCTTTTTGAGTTTATTAGTGATGGCCATCCTGCCAGGAGTTAGGTGATATCCAGTGTGGTTTTAGTTTGCATTTCTTTGATGGTTAGTGAGATTGAATATTTTTTCATGTATCTGTTGGCTGCTCCTATGTTTTCTTTTGAGAAGTGTCTACTCATATATTTTGCCTAATTTGTAATGGGGTGGTTTGTCTTTTTCTTTTCAGCACATTTGAGCTCCTTGTATATCCTAGATGTTAGAACTTTGTCAGATATACAGTTGGCAAATATTTTTCCCAGTCTGTGGTCTGTCTGTCTTCTTTCTCAATGGTTTCTTTGACTTTGCAAAAGCTTGTCAGTTTGATGAGAGTCCCACTTGTCTATCTTATCTCTTATGCCACTGGCACTTGGGTTGTGATCAGGAATTAGTTGCCAGTTCCAATTTCCATAATGGTGTCTCCTGCATTTTCTAAGGTTCTTATATTTTGAGGTCTTACATTTCGGATTTTGATAAATTTTAAGTTGATTTTTGCATAACATGATAGGTATGAATCTTGTTTATATCTTCTGCATGTGGTCAGCTGGTTTTTCCAGACACTGATTTTTTTAAACACAGATAAAAAAAAATATATATATAGTGTTTGTGGGAAATCTGTGTTTATGGTGGACTGACATTTTGTATATGTGTTTCACAGATCTGAGTGCAGGACTCAAGTACATGCCAATTTTAATGTGAGCAGGGAATCCTGGAACCAATCTCCCACATAAACCTAATAATGATCACAGATTGTTCTTTCTCTAGTTCCATTTGGTATAATGTTAGGTTGTCTTTTTAGGATAATTATTTTTTCTTTGTGTAAGAACTCAATACTATAAATTTTCCACTGAAATTGCTTTGCGGCATCCCATACATTTTGGTGTGTTGTGTTTTCATTTGCATTTGTCACCACGTACTTTAAAAAGTTTCCTCTTAAATTTCTTTTTTTTGTGTGTTGGAGTCTCACTCTGTCACCTAGGCTGGAGTGCAGTGGCAAGCTCCTTATGCCTCAGACTTCCAAGTAGCTGCAACTAAGGTGTGCACTACCATGCCTGACTAATTTTTTGATTTATTGTAAAGATGAGGCTTCACCAATTTGTCCAGGCTGTTCTCAAATACATGGTTTCAGGCAATCCTGTCACCTTGGTCTCCCAAATTTCTTATTTGACCTAACAGTTGTTCAAAATCAGATTGTTTAATTTCCATATATTTGCTAATTTTTCCATTATTCCTCCTGAGAATAATTTGTTAATGCCAGTGTAGTCAGAAATAAGAGTTGGTATAGTTTTATTTTTTTTTAAAAAAAATGATAAAACTATTTTTTTTGGTCTAACATATTATGTATCTTTATTCTGCCATTGAGTAGATTGTGTATTCTGTTGCTATTGGATGGAATAATCTCTATGTGTATGTTAGGTTCATTTGGTCAAAACTAGTTTAAGTCCAATGTTTCCTTATTGCATTATGAATTTTCTGTCTGCATCACCAGTCTGTGTTTGAAAACAGGGTATTTCAATGTCCTACTGTTGTGTTACAGTCTATATCTCCTTTCAGATCCTTTAATATTTATTTTATATATTTTATTGCTCTACTATTGGGTGTATTATATACATATATAGTTGCTATTCTCTTAATGAATTGATTCTTTAAACAAGACATAACCTTATTTTTCTCTTTTTATAGTTTTGACCTAATGTTTGTTTAGTATCTTATAATAGTAGATACCCCCTTTCTCTCCTTTGACTTCCATTTTCATAGCATATTTTTTAATTCCTTCACTTTCAGTCTATGAGTGTCCTTTAAAATGAAGTTCCCAGCCCTTTGGGAGGCTGAGGTGAGAGGATTACCTGAGCCCGCCGGTTCGAGACACGCCTGGGCAAATTGGCAAAGCCTCATCTCTACAATAAATCAAAAAATTAGCCGGGAATGGTAGCGTGTGCCTGCAGTTCCAGCTACTTGGAAGGCTGAGGTGGAAGGCTCATCAGAGCCCAGCAGGTCGAGGCTGTGGTGACTGGGAGCGGCCACTGCACTCCAGTCTGGGTGACAGAGTGAGACTCCAACTCAAAAAA
>NW_007035710.1:0-1296 GCF_000164805.1 Carlito syrichta | reverse complement strand
TGCTTTCTGGATGAAGTAGGCTGTAGTAGGGACCTTCCAGTCTGAGAGGCAGGGGTACAACAAACCCTTGCTGAGCCCTCCTTTGAGCCAGGCCCTGAACCAGTTGCTCTCAGAACACCCCTTTTTTCTCAATGCACAGGCACACATATGCCTCTGCCAATACCTCCCTCTTTACCCAGCCACAGAAAGCCTCTTCCTGAGGCGTGGGATATAGGCTGAGCCCAGGACAGCTGGGCTGAGGATCTGTGCCCTTGGTCCTGGCTAGGAACTCAGAGCTCACTCCCAGAATCCAATCTCATGGTCTAGGGGCCCTGAAAGAATCCTTTAGAGAGAAGGATTCACTGCTGCCCTGTGGGATCTCAGGCTTTGCTCCACTGGGCGACCCAGAACTGACAGAAATCACTTGCCAGAGTGGAGCCGAACCAAGAGAGGCTGTCGTGCGTCTCTTGGATCCCAGTTGTTTTGGGCAAAGAGAACCCAGTCCTCTGAATCCTGCCTTGGGGGGGAGGCAAGAGGAAAACATTCTGGGGTATGTCTAGAGAGGACCATCCTCCCAGTCCCACCAGGCTTTCTCCTCACCCCATGGGTTCAGGTCCTTCTGACCTCCACCTACCTTTTTGCTAGGGCAGAGCTGGCTAGCACTGCAGCTGTGAGCTTTCAGGAGGGAGTGGGTTGGTCTGGAAGGGAGGGCCAGAGAGGCCCTTTTATGGCTGTGGTTCAGGAACGGGATGCGTCAGCACATGGTTCAGTTTTGTTGCTTTCTTCCTTTTTCCCTTAAGAAAGACAGCGAAAGTGTAATTTTTCATTGCAGAAGTGCAACCCTACTGCTGAGAGGATTAGAAATTCCAGCATGCAACTCTTTCTAAGAGGGGCTTCCCGATGGGTGGCATACCCTCCTGAGTTTCAGTTCTACCAGTCTCTCCTACACCACCCCTAGGAACCTTGAAACCTGCACTCAGGATACAAAACAGGGGAAAAAACAGCCCAGGCTTGCTAGAAACAAGAGTTTTTTGGACAGAAGGCTACTGGGCAGTAGAGTCTATACTTCACGTGGGAAACTGAGGAGCTCATACTGTCTGGACAGGAGTTGGCTGAGGAAGTTGAAGGCAACATGGCAGTCTTCTGAGTATCTCAGGAAAGGGCAGGGCCTCAGGAGAGGGGAAATAATGAATGGCCATTCATGACAGGTGTTCTCTCCTGCAAAGGACCAGCAAGAAGGCCAACTCTTGTGCCCACACCCTGGCTCTGCTGGTCTGCAAGAGGTGAAGAGGATGCTTGCCCAGCTCTGTGGGCTCT
>NW_007035709.1:10881-11693 GCF_000164805.1 Carlito syrichta | reverse complement strand
CCACGCCTGGCTGATTTATTGATTTATTGTAGAGATGAGGTCTCACTGCCCAGGCGGGTCTCGACCCCGCGAGCTCAGGCAATCCACTCACCTCAGCCTCCCAAAGGCGTGGGATTACAGGCTGAGCCACCGAGCCTGGTGCTTTTCCAGCTTTTTTATGTGGCTTCTTAAGTTGTTAATTTGTGATCCTTCCATTTTCTTCTTGTGCGTTTGTAGGGATATAAATTCCCCTCTTACTACAGCTTTCATGGCGTCCCAGAGATTTTGGCAGATGTTTCTTCATTTTCATTTGTTTCCAGGTATCTTTTGATCTCTGTTTTGATTTCATCATTGACCCAGGAGTTGTTTAGCATCATGCTGTTTAGTGTCCATGTCTTTGTGGGTTTTGGGGGGGAACTTGTTGGTGTTAATGATTGTTTTTATTCCACTGTGGTCCGAGTAGGTGTATGGTAAAATTTCAGTCCTTTTAAATTTGCTTATACTTGAAATATGGCCAAATATGTGGTTGATCTTAGAGTACGTTCCATGCAGTGATGAGTAGAATGTGTATTCTGTGGTCTTTGGATGGAGAGTTCTGTAGTTATCAATTAAGTACATTTGATCAAGAGTCACATTGAGATTTCGGATCTTGTTGCTGATTTTTTGTTCTGATGATCTGTCTAGGGTTGTGAGTGGGATATTAAAGTCCCCAGCTATGATGGTATTGGAGTCGATATCTTTTTTTAGTTTACCTAAGAGCTGCTTTATGAAAGTTGGTGCTCCTGTGTTCAGTGCATATATGTTTAGGATGGATATTTCTTGTTGATGGATTG
>NW_007035709.1:6595-10074 GCF_000164805.1 Carlito syrichta | reverse complement strand
GCTTAGCTTGGCTGGGTAGGTTATTCTGGGTTGAAATTGTTTATCTTTTAGAACTTTGAAGATAGGGCTCCAAGCTCTCCTAGCCTGGAGGGTTTCTGTAGATAAATGTGCTGCTATTCTAATTGGTCTTCCCTGGTACATAGTCTGGCCTTTTTCTCTTGCTGCCTTTAGGATTTTTTCCTCTTATACCTAGTTTGTTTAGGCGAATTATTATATGTCTGGGAGTTGGTCTTCTCAGTTGTTGTCTTGCAGGGGTTCTCTGAATCTCTGTGTTTGAATTTTTTCATCCTTGATGAGATGAGGGAAATTTTCTTGAATGATTTCATGAAATGTTTGTTCCAGTGTGGCCTCTGTTTCTCTCTCTGCCTCAGGAAGGCCAATTACTCTTAGGTTTGGTCTCTTGAAGTGATCATTCATCTCTTGAAGGTTTTGTTCTGTCTTTTTGAGCTTCTTTTCTTTGCTTTTGACAGTTTGGGTTAGTTCTGTGTTTTAGTCTTTGAGCTCTGAGATTCTTTCTTCTGTTTGGCTATTTCTGCTTTCCATGCTCGTTAGTTTATTATTTATTTCCATCACAGTATTCTTTACTGCTGTTATTTCTGACATCAGCTCCTTCCTATTTTCCTTTTGTCTCTCCCCAATTTTTTAAATTCTCTCTATTACTGTCTTGATGTCTGGGTTTGTTGCATGTGACCAGTCATTCTGGGGGCTCTTAATTGTTTGTGTTCTGGAATCTGTTTTCTCAGTGTTTGATCTCCCAGGGGTCTGTGTGAGACCTATATTCTTCTTTTGGTTTTTCTTCATTTGTGCGTTTTTTCCCCCTCCCTACCTTTTCCTTCCCTCCACGTCATCGTCTTCTTCAATTCTTTTATTCAGGGGTAGAGGGATTGGTTTTCTTCTGTTTGTTCAATCTCTTATTCTTTATGTATGTCCTCTTACTTTGTTCAATTCTGGATTTGCACTGTATGTTGAGGGTGGTCCTTTTTGCAGTTTTGAGATTTACTTAAGGGGGGAGCTGTGATTCAAAATCTATCTGCAGGTCCTGGTATTCGCTGACAGGTGTATGGATAATCTGAAACCCACTTCCCACTACCTTGGAATCTGTCCATGCAATGGGGCTGTAGGTTTACTCCCTGACATAAAATGTGGTTAGCAGAGGGAAGAGATTGGACCAGACAGTGGCAGGAAGAGGCGGATGGAGAGAGAGAGGAGTAAGGGGGGAAACAGAAGAGTGTACCAACAAATGGAGAGAGAGACCTAAACTGAAACAGATAAAAACAATAGACCATGGCTACAGACTAACCAGCTCCCATACACACACACAAAAATACAATGATGCTAACATACAAGCTACCCAACCACCTTATTGGTGTGCTGTTCCTCTATACAAAGATATGATTTACATAAAGGAGAAAAGAGAAGAAAAGGAAGAGAAAAAAAAGGAACAAAACAATAGGAATAGAATGAAGTCATTAAACTAACAGAAGCAATCGAGCACACTCTGAGACTTTTCGTTTAAGTCCAAAAGTCCTTTCAGCTCTGATTTCTAGCTTTTTTTCAAGCTGGTAAATTAGTTTGCAGTTAGGGTCAGTTGCCCCTGGCCTGCTGTGAAGGACAGTTCATCTCACCACTCAAATATGGCCTGTGTCTCTTTTTCAAGCTTGTTTCTCCCATTTCGGTGTTGTTACCTTGAATCGCCAGCAGGTGGTGCTATCTCAGTTGCTCGCCCCAGAGGGGTGGGGCCGGACAGGAGCCAGGCGATGAAAGCCTGCCTCAGGGCACACAGGAGGAGACCCATGCCCGGCAGGAAGTCAAGGTGGCAGCAGAGGTGGCAGTGATCCCAGCAGATCTTGCCTGCAGAGGCTTCAAGTACTGAAGTCATGGATCGCCTCAGGCATGGGTGGCATGATGCAGTATGGCTGCCACAGAGGCCTCAGCAGCACCGGCAGCTGCTGTGTCTGTGACTACAGTGGCTGTCCAGACCATTGCCATGCCCCAGCGGTGGCGACGGCCGAGCTCCATGTGAAGAACAGGCTGCTGACATTGGGGTCCACAGCCCCTGGGGAGAGAGCCAGAGACCCTCTGCGTTCTCCTTTGCAGAGGGTTTCATAGACCAGGTGGCTCCATTGCCATCTTGCTGGAAGTCAGAGCAGAATTTCTTAACTTAAAATTTGTTGATCAATGGAAAACTTCTAAGGATTTTTGAATGTACACAAATTATAATCAAAATTTTATGAGTCTGGGAATATATAATTTTATTCTGAAGGAGGGGGTTCAAAGCTTTTCTTAGATTTAATTTCTGAGTCTATGACTTAAAACAATAGAAAAAGGTAATCATTACTGGTTTAAACTGTCCTTTTGTCATGTTCCCCTTTAAAATAAACGAGTTCTACCTATTTCTCAGGGCTTAGCTTAAATCTTACCTTCTTCATGACACCTACTCCTTTATCTGAAAATAATATCTTTTTGTTTTAACTCTCAGATTAACTTTATCTCAAAAGCTCCATACTATTCTGAACTTGCTATTATGTATTATAATTATGAATATATATATATATTTTAACTTTTAATTTTTTAATTTTAAAGATGTGGGGTACAATTCAGGGTTAGATATACAAGTGTTCACTACGCAGGTTCCCTTTTTTTTTAATCAATATTTTTTATTATGATTTTATGGGGTACAGTTAAGGGTTAGGTGTACAATTACGTTTCATTCAGGCAGCAGGTTCCCTTTTTGATGAGGTGTGCCCTCCCTTCCCCAGGCAGACTCCCACTACTGCCAATCCCATCTTTCCGCCCCCCACCAAAGTTTCCTGCTACTGCCAATCCTTTTCTTATAGTATTACAATAGTTGTTCAAGGTCTGCTTATGAGTGGGAACATGTGATACCCAGTTCTTTGTTTCTGTGAAAGATCACACAGTATTATAGACTCTAAGTCCATCGAAGTTTCTGTGAAGTTCATGATTTTGTTGTTCTTTATGGCTGCATAATATCCCATCATGTATATGTACCACATTTTAAAGAATCCAGTCCTATTTTGATGGGCAGCATGGTTGGTTCCATGTTCTTGCTATTGGGAACAATGCTGCAATAAACATACGTGTGCAGGTATCTTTTTCATAGAGTGATTTGAATTCCTCTGGGTATATTCCCATTAGTGGGATTTTGGGGTCTTATGGAAAGTCGATTTTTAGATCTTTTAGGAATTGTCACACTGTTTTCCACAGAGATTGTACTAGTTTGTTCTCCCACCAGCAGTGTAAAAGTGTTTTCTTTTCCCTGCATCCTTTCCAGCATCTGTTGTTTTTGAGTTTTTGTGGTTTTATTTGAGTTGGAGTCTCACTCTGTCACCCAGACTGGAGTGCAGTGGCTGCTTCCGGCCACCGCAGCCTCGACCTGCTGGGCTCCGGTGATCCCTCTACCTTAGCCTTCTGAGTAGCCGGAATTACAGGCATGTGCTACCATGCCCGGCTGATTTTTT
>NW_007035709.1:0-6575 GCF_000164805.1 Carlito syrichta | reverse complement strand
TCCACTCACCTCAGCCTCCCAAAGGTGCGGGACTACAGGCTGAGCCACCGAGCCCAGCTGTTTTTGAGTTATTGATCATGACCATCCTGACTGGACTTAGGTGATATCTCAGTGTAGTTTTAATTTGCATTTCTCTGATGACCAGTGAGACTGAGCATATTTTCATGTATCAGTTGGCTGCTCATATGTCTTCTTTTGAGAAGTATTTATTCATATCTTTTGACCACTTTGTAATGGGGCTGTTTTTTTTTTCTTTTTGACACATTTGAGTTCCTTGTAGATCCTAGATGTTAGGCCTTTGTCAGACATACAGGTGGCAAATATTTTTTCCAAGTCTGTGGGCTGTCTCCTGCTCTCTTGATGGTTTCTTTGGCTTTGCAGAAGCTTGTCAGTTTAATGAGGTCCACTATCTATCTTATCTATTATTGCATGGGCACTTGGGGTTTTGATTAGGAATTGCTTGCCAGTTCCAATTTCCATAAGGGTGTCTCCTGCATTTTCTAAGGTTCTTATAGTTTGAGGTTTTATGCTAAGGTCTTTGATCCTTTTAGAGTTGATTTGTGTGTATGGTGATAGATAGGGGTCTTGTTTTAATCTTCTGCATGTAGTCAGCCAGTTTTTCCAGCTCCATTTACTGAATAGGTTCTCCTCTCCCCAGTGGTTTTTGGTGAAGGCTTTGTCAAAGATGAGTTGGTTGAGAAATTGAGATTTTGCTTTTGGAATCTCTATTCTTTTCCATTGGTCTGTATGCCTGCTCTGGTACCAATACCTGGCTGTTTTTATTATTGTAGCTTTATAATAAAGTTTAAAGTCTAGGAGTGTGATACATCCTGCTTTGCTTTTTTGATGAAAATTGTTTTGGTGATTCCTGGTCATTTATATTACCATATGAATTTCTGTATTGTCGTTTCCAGGTCAGAGAAGAATGCTGCTGGTAATTTAATGGGTATTGCATTAAATCTGTAGATTGCCTTGGATAGGATGGACATCTTAACAATGTTGACTCTTCCAATCCACAAGCATGGAATATTTTTCCATTTGCTTGAGTTATCTTTGATCACTTTGAGCAGTGTTTTGCAGTTTTCATTGTAAAGGTCTTTCACATCTCTGGTTAGGAAGATGCCAAGGCATTTGATTTTTTTTTCCTGGCTATTGTGAATGGGAATGTGCTTTTTATTTGGGTTTCTGTTTGTTTATTGTTGGTGTATAGAAATATGACTATGTTGAAAAGGAGGGGCGAGAGTGACCATCCTTGTCTTGTTCTGGTTTTCAGGGGAAATGTTTCCAATTTCTGTCTGTTTAGCAATATGTTGGCTGTGGGTTTCTAGTAAATGGTTCTTACAATTTTGAGGTATGTTCCACCTATGCTTAGATGTTTGAGGGTTTTTGTTAAGAAGGGATACTGGATTTTATCAAAAGTTTTTTTCCACATCTAATAATATAGTCATGTGGTTTTTGTTTTTACATCTGTTGATGAATTTAATTACGTTTATGGTCTTACAAATGTTGAACCAGCTCTGTATCCTGGGATGAAGCCTACTTGGTTGTAGTGGATGATTTGTGAGATGTGTTATTGAATCCTATTTACCAGGATCTTGTTGAGCATTTTAGCCTCAATGTTCATCAAGGATATTGGCCTGTAGTCTTCTTTTTTTGTTGGATCTTTACCTGGTTTGAGTATCAATGTGATGTTAGCTTCACATAATGATTTGGGAAGAGTTCCATATTTCTCAATTGTCTGGATTACTTTCCATAAGATTGGTATCAGTTCCTCCTTGTATGTTTTGTAGAATTCTGTTGGAAAGTCATCTGGTCCAGGGCTTTCTTTAGTAGGTAGTTTTCTTATGACATAGTCAATTTCTTGGATTGTTATTGGTCTATTTAGGGTCTCAATTTCTTCTTGTTTCAACTTGGGGAGGTTGTGTGATGTCAGAAAGGTCTCCATTTCCTTTAGGTTTTCAAGTTTGTTTCCATATAAGTATACATGGTAGTCTCTGATAATCTTTTGCATTTCTTCATGGTAAGTTATGACTTAACCTTTTGCATTTCTGATAGTGTTTATTTGGGCCTTTTCTCTCTTTTTCCTGATCATTCTAGCTAGGGGACCATCAATGTTGTTTATCCTTTCAAAGAACCAGCTTTTTGTTTTGTTGATATTTTGTATTATCTTTTTGTCTTCTATGTTCCTAATTTGGTCTTTTATTTTGGTGATCTTCATTCTTCTGCTGAAGTTATGGTTTTGGTGGTCTTGCTTTTTCAGCTCCCTAAGGTGGTTTGTTAGGCTGTTAACTTCTGATCTTTCCATGTTCTTCATGTGTGTTCATAGAGATATGAATTTCCCTCTTGGTACTTATTTCATGACATCCCAGAGGTTTTGGTAAGATGTTTCTTCATTTTCATTTTTTCTAGGTATCTTTTAATCTCTGTTTTGATTTCCATGTTGACCCAGGAGTTGCTTAGCATCATGCTGTTTAGTGTCCATGTCTTTGTTGGCTTTGGGGGAACTTTCTTGGTGTTAATATTTATTTTTATTCAACTGTGGCCTGAGGCAGTGCTTGGCAGGATTTCAATCTTGTGAAATTTTTATGCTTGATTTATGGCCAAAGATGTTTTTCATCTTAGAGTACATTCCATGTGGTATGAGTAGAATGTATATTCTGTGGTTGTGGGTGGAGTGTTCTGTAGGTATCAATTAAGCCCATTTGGTCAAGCATCAAGTTGAGGTTCCACATCTCCTTGTTGATTTTTTGTCTTGATGATCTGTCTAGGGTTGTGAGTGGGGGTATTTCAGTCCCCAAATTTGATAGTGTTAGAATCAATATTTTTTTTAAGTTTACCTAGAAGCTACTTTATGAAAGTTGATGTTCCTATGTTGGGTGCATATATGTTTAGGGTGGATACTTCTTGTTGATGGATTGAACCTTTATCATTATGTATCTTTTAAAATTTTTTATACCTTAAAGAGTACTTTGTCTGATATTAAGATCATGACTCTTGCTTTCTTTTGTGTTCTGTTCATTTGAAATTTTGTTTCCCATCCTCTTATTTTGAGTCTGTGAGTGTCTTTTTTCATGAGATGAGTCTCTTGGAGATAATATATTTTATCCTTATGATATTTTATCTAATTTGCCATTCTATGTCTTTTCAGTGGTGCATTTAGTCCATTCAGATTCAGACTAATTATGGAGATGTGATAGTTTATCCCCATCATGAGTTACTTATAGAGTTTGTTATTGTTGCTGCTGTTTGTTTATTTGTTTTTTGTCTTTCTTTTGATTTTATGTGTTGATTCATGTGTGTTTTCAATGTTTTTTGTGTGTTCTTGGGAAGAGTGTTGTTCTTTTCCCCCCTTCTTTTATGTTTAATACTTTCTTAAGTTTTTCTTGTAGAGCTTGTCTGGAGGCAGTGTAAACTCTTAGGGATTGAATGTCTGGGAAGTATTTTAATTCTCTATCACTGATGAAGCTTACCTTACTTAACTGGGTAGATAATTCTTGGTTGAAATTGTTTATCTTTGAGAACTTTGAATACTCAATTCCAAACTCTCCTAGCTAAAGTGTTTCTGTAGATAAGTCTGCTGCTATTCTGATTGGTCAGCCCTGGCAGGTAGTCTGACATTTCTCTCTTGTTGCCTTTAGGATTTTTTCTTTTATATCTACTTTGTGTAGGAGAATTACTATGTATCTAGGAGTTGGTCTTCTCATTTGTTGTCTTGCAGGGGTTCTCTGAATCTCTTGTGTTGAATGATTGTGTCACTTACGAGATGAGGGAAGTTTTTGTGGATAATTTCATGGAATGTTTGTTCCAGGATGGTCTCTGTCTCTCTATCTGACTCAGGGATTCCAATTAATCTTAGGTTTGGCCTCTTGAAATAATCACTCATCTCTGGGACATTTTGTTCTGTCTTTTTTGCTTCTTTTCTATGTTTTTAACAGTTTGGGTCATTTCCATATTTTGGTCCTCAAGCTCTGAGATTCTTTCTTTTGCTTGATTAATTCTGCTTTCCATGCTTATCAGCTTGTTATTTTTTGCATTCACTGTATTCTTTGTTGCTGTTATCTCAGTTATCAACTCCTTCATTCTTTCCTCTTGTCTCTCCTCATTTCTATTTATTCTCTCTATTAAATATCTTGATATCTAGGTTTGTGGTTTGAGACCAGTTGTTCTGAGGGCTCTTCATTGTTTGAGTTCCGAAGTCTGTATTCTCAGTGCCTGACCTCCCAGGGGTCTGTGTGAGACTCATATTCTTCCTTTGGTTTTTCTTCATTTGTGTAGGTTTTCCTCCCCCTTTTAAATTCCTGTTGTTCAGTTATGGGGGGATAGTTCTTCTTTAATTCTGTTGTTCAGTGATAGGGAGGATAGCTCTTATTTCTGTTTGCTCAATTTACTATTCTTTATTTAGATCCTCTGGCTTTGTTTGGGAGTGGGGACCTGTGCTTTTTGCAGTTTTGAGATTTAATTAAGGGGGAAGCTGTGATTCACAAACTATCTGCAAATACCATTATCTGCTTACAAGTGTGTGGGCACCCTGGAAACCACTTCCCACTGCCTTACAATCTGTCCATGTAGTGGGGGTGTCTGTCTGCCCTCTGAAAGCAGAACAAGATAAGAAAAAGGAAAAGAATGGAAAAAGGAAGGAGGTAGATGAAAAGAATGTGGAGAGAGAGAGAAAAGGAAGAGGGAAAACAGACAGGCATACCAACTGACATATAAACAGAGGAAGAAAGAAAAACAAAAACATATAGACAATCATACAAACAAGCAAACAATTCCCCCCTCATTGGTGTACTGTCCCTCAGAATACTTGTACACAAACAGAAAATCTAAAAAAACCCAACATTAAAATAACAGAAACAAAGTAAGTACAGAAACGTAAAGAAAAACTTAAAGAAAAAGAGAAGAAGAAAAAAGAACAAAAACAAAAATAAACAAGAAAAAAACTCACTCTGTGACCATTTCTGTAACTCCAGGTTCACCTTGGCTGCCTCCTCATTAAGAAGCAGCTCCAATCTCCAGCCCCTCCCTTCCACTCTCAGTGCAGGCTGTTGGGCTGCTCTCAGTGTGGGTCAGTTGCCCTATGGGCTACTGTGAGAGGGTGCTTGATCAGATCCAGACTCACCTGAGTGGCTGCTGCTGTCAAGTCTTCCATTCAGATCTGACATGTCTGTACCTGTTCCAGTGTGGGGGAGGGTTGTTTTGTCTCTCCAAGTCTGATGAGATGATAGCCTTTGGGTTCCAAGATGGAGGCTGGGTGGAGCTGGGCAGGACATTGCAGGTCTCTGCCCAGTCCTGGGACTGAGAAGTTGGTGCTTGTAGGTGTCTCATCACGCGTGTTGGAACTTCATTCCAGATTTCAAGATTTCCATGACCTGCCTTCTCCACAGTTCCTCTTGCTCATGCCCAGTCTGCTATTGCAGGTGATGGTGTGGGCCGGGTGCTAAGTGGTGAGAAGCTGTTCTCTGCTGCCTCCTTTCAAGAGCCCCAAGAACCGCAGATGATCCTGTGCACCTGGGTCTCCAATCTCAGGGTGTTGGTGGGTTGCTGTCACCTCCAGAGGAGATCCTCAGGTGCATGAACCTGAGTCTTCCCTCAGACAGACTTTCAGTCACCCACCAGCACACACACACTCATGCAGAGAGTCTTCATTGACATTCGCTATTATGGAGACTCTCACTTTCCCATCTGTTCCATTGCCATCTTGCCCAGAAGCCTAAACCTTGATTCTCTCACTTAGTTTTGTGGCTTTGGACAAGACCTTGACCACCTTATATACGCTTTATTGGTAAAAGAGTGTTGATAATATCTACCTCATGAGATTGTAGAGAGGATTAAATTACAGAAGTTACAATGTGTTGAACACCAAGTTTTGCCTAGCAGATAGTAGGTGCCCAAATTCCATTATCTGTAAGTAACAGAAAACCTAATAGTAGCTTAAACCATGACACATTTATTTACTTATCAGGAAGTCTGAAGTTGGTGATTCTAGGGTTCATTCAATGGCTCAATGATGTCATAAAGGACATAAACTATTTCCAGTTTTTCTCTCTATCATTTCAGTATATATCTTTTTGTCTTCGTTCTTGTTGCCTTGTGGTTGCAAGATAACTACAGCAGTTGCATGCATGGCATCCTCACATTTATGTAAAAAAAGGGCCATGGGTGTGAGGCTTTTTTTAATTAGCCTGGAAAAAGCTTAGAAAAATCTTCTGCAAAAGCCTTCCAAAGGACTTCTTACTTTTCTTTGGACAGAACTTCATAAGACCACTTCTAGTTGCAAGGCAGTCTGAGAAAGTGAAGATTTGGCAAATAGAAATGGGAATGTTTTGAATGACTCAAATGAATCATGGTTTATCTCTTAAGGTTGGGGTATATTGCTGTTTTAAACAAAAATGAGGTACTTTTTATCAAAAGTGAATAGCTTTTTTTTTTTTTTGAGTTGGAGTCTCTGTCGCCCAGACTGTAGTGCAGTGGCTGCTCCCAGCCACCGCAGCCTCGACCTGCTGGCCTCTGGCAATCCTTCCGCCTCAGCCTTCCAAGTAGCCAGAATTACAGGCATGCGCTACCACGCCCAGCTG
>NW_007035708.1:0-1301 GCF_000164805.1 Carlito syrichta | reverse complement strand
TGTGTGTATATATATATATATATATATACACGCAGCTATATATATATTTGTATATAGCTGCATAGTCATATATAATTTCACCTTATCTCAAATTACTTTTCAAGAGTCAGGATATAATCACATACATATAAACATGACTATGAATTCATAAATATATCTTATGAGGAATGTTTGATGACCATTGTGCAACCCTGGAGTATATAAGGGCTCATTTTCTCCTTAAGAGATGGCCTGGATGTTAGAAGCTATTTAAGGCTTCTGCAGGACCCTCTCACCTATAAGTATTGTCTTTCCTATGGAATACACACTAAGACCCAGGAAGACGAGGCTTTCTCTGAAAAATAACTTTGGACATGCCATGGAAGATATATAGCAGGTGTGGCGGAAACCTGGCATTTGCAGGTAGACGTTTCCTTCCTGACCTCAGAAAACGATTTCAGACTTCTCAGAAATCACCCGAGCTATTAGCTCAGGCTGAGGTTGACTGGAATAATTAAATCTCCCCTAAATGGGAGCTGGTCCTGGTGCCTGTTTGTTGTGCCTTTCAAGGTAAGCCAAGTAAGGGCCACATACCCTGAAAGACTCACAGCGCTCTGGGTTTTGTACAAACCAAGGGTCCCTGGGTCTTCGGACAGACTCAAAGCCCTCTTTGAGCGGGCCTCAGTGGGGGAGTTTCGGGCCCCACCAGACTCCCCCAGCTGTGTGTAGCGTCCATGTCTATGGGGGCAACGCCAGGTCCTTCCAGGCCCCTGCTCTGGCTGCTCGCTGGAGTTACTGATGTATGTACAGTCAAGTCGGGGAGGGGTTAAGGCTGCATGCCTGACAGGCAAAATAACAAAGTTTGCTTTTCAAAGCCCACACCTCCAGCGGCTTACTGCTTAAGGGGGTAATAAAAAGTATATTGAAAATCCCCCCACTGAGGCCGGAGAAAATTCAGCTTGCTCCAAGTGTGGGTACTGGCTGAGCAGACAGGCGCCTCCTTGACTTTGAGCTGTGCTTCCTGGAAAGGGGGGTGCTTCCCAAAGGGATGATGGGGAGTGATCATCAGGAAGGGGAGACCAGAGCTGCTCCACTCCCACCCCTCCCCCCCAACCCCATCTAAACAGTGTTTCTGGGGTCCCTTGTCTTGCAAACAGATCTGAATTCCAGCAGCACGGCTATGAGCTTGCAATTGAACTTTTTCTAAAAAAAAAATTTTTAATGTAAAAAGAAAAAGAAAGAATTAGCTTTCAACCAGCCAGACAATTGAATTCCACGGAAGCCCCAAAATAATAAACGTGCTTAAAAGGGAGGAGATCATA
>NW_007035707.1:0-1345 GCF_000164805.1 Carlito syrichta | reverse complement strand
AATGTGAATACATTTGTATTTATAAATTTAGCTTAAATCAATTTGTATCTAATCTCCTTGATATTGAAACTAAATTTTATTAATGAAAACAACTTATGCCCAAACATCTGCTTCATGTCAAGTTAGATCGAAACAATTAGATACAGATATATTCCTTTAAATATTTATTCAATTTTCCCTTTCTTTTTTAGCTATTATTGCTTTAGTTCAGACCTTCATTGCTTGTCAGGTTTATTTGAATAGACTCTTGGACTCTTTATTTTTTTTTCCTAGTTTGTTCTTCTCACTGCTATTAGTGTTGTCTTTTAAAACCACTTTTAAAAAATTTGGAATCCTTCACTGGTTCCCATAGCTTCAGAAAATATTTAAATTTCTTAGCATGAAATATATGTCCCTTTGTGATCTGGTCCATGTCAACCTCTCTATCTTTTCTCTCCATAGTCTGTCAAGAGAGACTGACTATTGCTGAAACTGAAGAAGTTGAAGAGGTCAGCCCATCTGGAGGTTTTCAGGAGAGCTTCCCAGCCACAATCTATATTTCAGTAGGGAGAAAACTGGGGATGGAGAATAAGTAGCCTGACCCCACTGTCTTCAGTTCTTCCAATCACTACCTTGTTTCACTTTGGCGGAGTACAGCTAGAAACTACCGGGTAAGGATACTGGTTGAGACAAACCCTGAGATAGCCCAAAGATAGTTCTGGGGCACCGCACCGAGAAAAAAGGAAGAGTATATTGATATGGAGTAGCATGAGGAAAATAATCCCCCAAACCATCAAATAACCCAAGGTTTCAACAATCCATGCCTTTTGTATTTTTTTCTCTTCCAGGAAAGCTCTTTACAGATCCACTCCTGTAATTGACTATTCATCCTTGAAAATTCAGTTCAGCGAGTCTCTTAAATTGTTGATGTCTCAACACTCCTATAAGAGAGTTCCAGGCTCTGGTGTATTTATTCATTACAGCTCTTGAAAAACATGGAAGTACCAAACAAAAAACCTGGAATTCATACTTTTGGGAGCAATGAAACAAGAGGAATTGGTAAAATATTTTTAGTGTCCTCAAGATTAAAATTAAATAACCAACCTTTATTTGTCGTCCAACCTCTACATTTGTGGGTAATTTTGCAATTATTAAAGACAAGAGAGGACTTGCTGAGGATTACTTTTAAACTCCTCAAATGTTTCTGATAAAAATTTTTTAATAGCCTATGGAAGAAAAAAAGAGATTTTTCCTCAAACAAATTTTCTTGAATGTTTGCCTGTTTTCTGGCCTGGACTGCATTGTTATTTCTTGTTGGTCTCTCTACTTCTGGGTCTTGCTGATAAGGCATGTGGCTTAGCATGTT
>NW_007035706.1:0-1436 GCF_000164805.1 Carlito syrichta | reverse complement strand
TTCAGAAAGCAATGATGTTTCGGAAGAGAAAGAAGTCTCTTTATAAGCCCTTAAAAAAAAAAAAAAGAAACCTTAGATATGTATTCCAAGTATCCCACAGCAGCAAGAAATAAGTTTATTGTCTTACTTGTTTAAAGGGCTGAACAAAAGAAATAAAGTCTGAATGTTTCAGAGTTGGGACAAAGCCTGATTCCTTCTGACCCTGAGATATATGAGGGAACTGAACAGGTACTAATTTCATTTTTTTTTTAAAGTTTCTACTTAACTGAATTTAGATTATTAAATGCTGTTTTAGCTGAACCTGAATACTCTGAACCTGTGTGAACAGTAACTGGCAGAAGCTAATCTTCAAGTGATTAGCTCTGAGAAAACACTGCTATGAATATTATTCACGTGGTATACAATGGTATATACATGCTGCAGCTTACTGTTCCATTCATTGTAACATATGCCAAATACTCAAGGCTCCATGTTGCCTGCAAGCTATGCACAAAAATACTGAGATATTTACTACATAAGAAAGCATTCCTACATATTTACTACATAAGAAAGCATTCCTACATAGCAGCTGAGTACTGGGTGAGTGGGGGGTGGGAAGAGTATTAGTCACAAACAATTGTCAAAAAGAAAAGCAAGAACGCACAGATTTTTGCTTTTTCATTTTTTTTTAAGTTGAGGGTTTCTGTCACTCGGCTCGAATGCTCACAGCAGCCCTGACCTCTTGGACTCAAGCAATCCTTCTGCCTCAGCCTCCAGAGTAGCTAGGACTACAGGTGTGCACCACCATGCCCGGTTAATTCGTTTGTTTTTTTGTAGAGACTAGGTCTGGTTTGACTCCTGGGCTAGTTTCAGACTCCTGGGGCTCAAGCGATCCTCCAGCCTCAGTCTCCCGAAGTGCTGGAATTACAGGTGTGAGCCACCATGCCCGGCCAGCTTTTCTTTTTCTAAAACACACACTGAGTGCAAAACTTCTATCAAGAGGATACTCTGAAATGTGTGGGCTGTAGAAGACGATGTATTCACATTTCAAATAATGCTTTTAAAAGCATAGTCACAAATATCCAAAACAGAACTTACCCTGTAAAATAATCCTCACATTTTTTCATGAGATGATCCCTTGGCTACTTGAGGATGCATCCTGCAAGTCTGGTCTTCATCCTGACACACACAAACGACAGAACGTGCCTGGGCTAATGTTAATATAGGCCCCTCAAATATAATAAAAACGATGCCCCCTGACATTGTGCCAGGGGCCCTGGCATACTTTCGGTATCTCTCCTAAAAATCAAATTGATATAGATAACAGGAACCAGTGATAAACAAGCTAGTACTGGAAGCATTCACTTTCTGAGGTCAGAGGTGGTCATCTTTCCTGCACGTGGAGGCTGGGACGGAAGACAGTGTGGTCCAGGCAGGGCTCGCTGCTTCCTTCTTCT
>NW_007035705.1:0-1370 GCF_000164805.1 Carlito syrichta | reverse complement strand
TTCCTTCCTTCCTTCCTTCCTTCCTTCCTTCCTTCCTTCCTTCCTTCCTTCCTTTCCTCCGCCAAGCTTTCACTTATCCTTCAAGATCCAGGCCAAATGACACCATCTCTGTGGCACCATCCTTAACTTTCCCAGGAAACAGCTCACTCAAGTAATAGATCTGTGTGTGCCTTTTTGCCCTAGGATGCCGTCCTCCACAAGGCCAGAGATCATATCCAGGCATGGAGAATGTTGAACGAACAAATGACCACATTTTACTGAACGCTGGTTTCAAAATGAAGCCAAGAGGCAGAGGCTCAGTGTTCAGGCTGCAAAGGAGCTTCTCACACGACTCACTCCCTGAGTGATGCAGGGCAGGCCCACTGGTCTAAATATGTCTACAGTATAATTGATAATTTATGCACAGACAGAACGATGTAGAAACAGCAATGCAGAGACCACGCCCCTAAATAACACCCATACCCACTCAAGTCAAGTTCCCACTAATTCTGTACTCTAGAAGTGAGGTAGAAGAAAAAGAACCTAAGAGGTAAGCAAATGGCATGGAAGCCTTCTTGGCCTATTTAGTTTTTTTGTTTTTGTTTTCGTTTTTACATCACTATTGCATTGCTTTCTCTCTTTCGCTACAGTCTAGAATTAATCATTTCACATAAGTAAGTTTTTCAGATGACTGAAGCCTAAACTTTTAAAAAAATTTTAAGCATTTGGAATGGAGGTATTTCTGCAATTTACTGCCTGCTTTCCCTGAACTCGGAACTGTTCCTAAGAAAAACAACCCTATCTTGATGACCCAGCAGCATCATTAGGAATAAGTAAGATTGCCCTGTGCTACAACCTAGCTATCGTCTAGGGAGCTACTGAGATCTTATGACTGCTCCACACAGAAGAGCCTCAGAGCTGTGGCTTTTGGTCTCTGGGCTGGTTTTAAGAGCATTTTTGTCATTTTTCTTTCTGTCAGACTCTAAAATAATTTTTTAAATAATTTGCAGGCCTGTTCTACCTCCTCTTCCAGCTCAGTTCTAATTTAATGTATCTGTTGTTTCTATTGGATGGAGGTGGGGGAGATAACCAACTTCGTAAGAAAATGTATTTTTTAAAAAGCAAAGTGAATGGAATATTATTCAGTCTTAAAAAGGGATGAAATTCTGATACATGCTATAATATGGATGAACTCTGAAAATATAAGTAAAAGAAGGCCAGACAAAAAAGGACAAATATTGTATGATCCCACTTATAGGAGGTTCCTCAAAGAATCAAATTCATAGAGACAGAAAGCAGAATAGTGGTTACTCAGGACTGGGAGGGAAAAAGAAATGGGGAGTTATTGCTTAATGGGTAGAGTTTGGATTTGGAATGATGGAAAAATTCTG
>NW_007035704.1:0-1386 GCF_000164805.1 Carlito syrichta | reverse complement strand
TTCATTTTAAGTGCTCAGTACATGTATAGAATATTTCCATCATCACAAAAAAATTTCTTTTGGACATCATTGCTTTGAGAATTTCTGTAGTATAAAAGCCCAGTGTTTTTCAGATTTATTGGTCAACAGAAACTATTTTCAAGAAGTACATAAAAAATTACATGGAACACAGTTTACATAATGTTCTATATAGAAAAGATATAATGACAAAGGAGCATTGTCAATTTCCTTAGGACGAGGTCAGAATTCAAATTCCAGAGTTGAGGGGTATATCAGATGGCCTTCAAAATATTTGTTCTTAGGAATCCTGTCATTTCAACTTTTAGGTGAAGACAATAAATGTTTTCTCCTACTCCTACATAAAACACCTCTGTGACCAGATGTGTAGGGGTTTTTCACCACACACCAAGAAATTCTCTAGGGGGCCCCAATAGGGTGTCCTATAATTCAATTCAATTCAGACACTATCTGCCTCAATAAATTCTAAGGGTTTTAGGAGTTCTGTTCCTGCAACCAGTGCCAAAGACCAAATATATTTCTCATTGTATCACATTAGGTTATCTCTCTATTTTTGTTTAGTTGGTTTCAACTAGGTTAAAAATGACTTCTCTAGCTCTGCTTCTATTAAATGAAAGGCATCTGTGCAACAAGATACATATCGTAATGAAAGGTAAGAACCTTAAGAAAATGATCACTTATGTCATGGGAACTAATTTCAAGAAATATTGGCTTAAAAGGTGGTGACTGCTTGGGTGGGTCCAAAGAATGCCACCTAGGAGGATACCTCAGCCAAGGAAGGTCAGTGAAGATCATTCACAGAGTTGTCAGGACCTGAAGAGAAGTATTTTGGGAGTGTCTGTGAACATGACAAACTTATTAAACTCCATTCCATAGGTGCGAAATCAACACGAACCATTAGAAAACACAGCTGGTCTGCCCTAACTATGGTTTGTGCCTCCATGAATTCAACCAACCATGGATCTAAAGTATTTTTTTTAATTGCATCTATACTGACTTTCTTTCCTTGTCATTATTTTCTAAACAATACAACAACTATTTACGTAACATTTACATTTTATTAGGTATTATAAGTAATCTAGGGATAGCTTAAATTGTATGTGAGGATGTGTGTAGGTTACATGCAAACATCACATCATTTTATATCAGGGACTTGAGCATCTGTGGATTTTAGGATCAGCAGGAGAGGTCCTGGAACCCATCCCTCATGTACACCAAGGCTGACTGTATATGTAAGCTGTCATTTTTCTTATGCAGTATACACCATAAAAATTCAATTCACTATTTCATTTTAAACATTTATTTATTTATTTATTTATTTATTTATTTATTTATTTATTTATTTATTGAGTCGGAGTCTCACTCTGT
>NW_007035703.1:0-1478 GCF_000164805.1 Carlito syrichta | reverse complement strand
GTGGTGGTACCATTTGAATTTTTCCTCATTTGTTTGTTTTATATTTTCATGTGTTTTTATGGTGGTAACTATTGTTCTCTTCCTTCCAGATTTAGGACTAGCTTGAGCATTTTCTGTAAGGTAGGTCTAGGGCCTCCTGTGGCTTGCTTAGATGTCAATAGTGGCAATGGTAAGCCAAGCACGTGAGTATGTTCTCAGGTCCCTGGGCTGCAGAACACTGAGGGCAATGGCAGTAGCAGTGGTGAGATGATTCTTTGGGTAGGCACTCTCCCTTCATGTGCAAGCCCAGACAAGTTGGCCATTTCACAAGTGAGAGCAAACTCACCACTCACAGTTCCAGCTTGCTCACCCATTCTCCTCCACTAGCAGTAGCACAGCTATACTTACAGGGGTGTGTGGAGGCAGAAAAGAGGTCCTTCTCTCTACACATGTGACCAAGCACAAAGATTGCTCTGATATTGGTATGGGATTTTACTCTTCACTTGTGATGTCAAGCACTGAGTTTGTGCTGTAGTGGAGGCAGGGTCACTTCACACAGACCCAGACAGTGAGCTTTTGGGCTCTGGAAAGCATAAGTTTTGGTTTTCCTTGTCCCTTGGGCTGCCTTTTTGGTGTGCTGCACTGTTCTTTCCTAGGGAGTCAATTTTTTTGTGGGCTATAGTACTGGGGATTCCATAGCACCTGAGAGTTCAGCCAGGAATATGCCACTATATCCATTTGTGTGGGCACTGGAAGATGTCAGCAGGGGTTCCCAACATGTGGAGATATGGAGGCTGTGGTTCTCAAGGCAGGATGCTGTTTTGTAATAAGTATAATGGCATTTGCTAAGGCCTCAGGAGGGTGAGTGACCAAGCATGAGTTTCCTGTCGGGTGCAATGCCCTTGCAGGGTCTCCAAGTTACCACATTAGTGTCAGGATTCATGTAGGTAGAGGAGCTCTCTTGTGGTTCATACTATAGCAGTGTACAGTGGAAATATGGACTCCTGAAGTTCTCCCGCTTATCCTTTTCTGCAATACCGAGTTCATCTAGGATCCCAGCCAATCCCAGCCAAGCCAATTGCTCACATCCTTCTTCTGTCTGTCACGTGTTTCCTGTGAATTCTCTGTTGGACTCTAGTGTTCTTACTTAGATGTTTTATATGAGGTATGATTATCTATTCATAATTTTGGTTCCTCTTTGTGGAGAAGGTGGGTATCTGATGTCTACAATCCGCCACCTCAAACTAGAATCTTGCTATTTAAATTTTAAAAATAAAATGTCTTTTCTCTTGCTTTCAGTCTAAAACTATACATAATTCTGTGGATGATGCGGAAAGCATTATACCAATATATGCTTGTCTTCTGGTGAGGGCTTTTTTGCTGCATTAAAACATGACAGAGAAGGTCAGAGTGGAAGTGGATATATGTGAAGAGGACTGGCTATTTTTTTTAGTAAAGAATTGTCTGTGCAACTCATATGGAAATAGAATTCACTAACC
>NW_007035702.1:0-1404 GCF_000164805.1 Carlito syrichta | reverse complement strand
TGTGTGTGTGTGTGACTGTGTGACTGTGTGACTGTGTTTATCTCCAAAATGTTGCTGGGCCTGCCAAGCAAATTCTTTGACACTTCCTTGCTTGACCTTGGACAAGTCCCTTAGGCTGTCAGTAACTCACTATCCTTGTCTATATCCTGGGAACACACTGGGTTGAGACAAGTCAATGTATATGAAGTGCTTAGAAAAGGGTCTGTCATATGGTAATACCATGTAAGTGTTTGCCCATTTTTTTTTTATTGTTGTTACTATTATTCCTTAGATTCCTGTAACACAATATTTGAGACACATCTGTTTGATTGAGTCTTTTCCCTAGTTCTGGCTCATACCTAACTAAATTTATTCTTGCTAAATATATTCATCTAAATATAATAATACCACAGGTAAATATCTCGGATTCAGACTTGTTGCTTTTTCACCCTCATCTCCCATTCTTCTGAAATATTAATGTCTTTGTTTTTCTTGGCTTGTTGCTACCTCCTTGGTTAATTTCCATATCAAAGAGATAAGCCCCTTCTGTTTAGAAGACATCCCTGTCTTTTATCTGAGGTTGTTCCCACAATATCTCTGGAATTGTTTTGGCTTGTACTTTCCAGATGAGTTATTTGAGACTTGCCCAGTACAAATCAGAAGTGTCCAGGCTATTTTCCAGGGCTATTTTCAGGGTTGTCTCCTGACATAGCATTTAGATAATTTGTTTTGGAGGCATTCTAATCTACCCTCATAAAGATGACGCAGGAAAAAAATTTAAGGTTCTGCACAGTTACAGTTTACGTATTATGTGAACCTCCTATCTTTTCCAAATATTCATTCATTGATTAATTTATTCATCAAAGATTTTGTGAACCACAAAGCTAGTGCTGGGAATACCAAGACAAATAAGATACTATCTCTATCTTAAAGGAGATTCTGAAAGACTTGTGAGTCAAGGGTTTCTTCTTTCACCAATTTTTTACAGAGTGCCCACTATGGGCCAGATATACTTCTGGGCACTGGTGCTACAGCACTGAACAAATACTGAAATACAAAGTGCTTGTCCTTTAGTTTATATTCTGAGTGAAGGAAACAGGCACTATGTTGGGCGTTGATGGATGCTATGAAGATAAGTAAACCAGGAAATATGGGTCAGTGTTTTTTGTTGTGGATAATCAAGTCTGTTGTTGCCAGTTTAAACAGAAAGAGATTTATGATATGTTATTTTAGGAATTTCCTGGAGAACTGGGGAGAAACTTGGATGCTACAGCTAAGGGAGAAGTCCAACATCCATGTGGGGATTGTTCCAGTGTGAACCCATTGATTCTACTGCCCACTGTGCAGGACACACCTCTGCCACAGTGGCTCCCCAAAGGAGATTTTCCCCTCAAGGGGCTACATCCTTAGGTGCTCATTTCCCTT
>NW_007035701.1:0-1714 GCF_000164805.1 Carlito syrichta | reverse complement strand
GTGTAAAAGAGTCCAACTTCATCTTTACATGTAAATATCAGTTTTCCCAGTACCATTTGTTGAAGAGACTGATCTTTCTCCATATAGTAGCTTGGCACACTTGTTGAAAATCATCTGACCAGATATACAAGGACTTATTTTGAGCTTTGTATTCTGTTCCACTGACTGCTTATCTATCTTTATGTCAGTACCAAACCATCTTATTCACTGCACTCCCAGTCTGGACAGCAGAGTGAGACTCCAACTCAAAAAAAAAAAAAAGAACCCATGTTTAGCTTAATATAGAGACAGATGGTTTCTATTTAAAGATATGTGTGTGTGTGTGTGTGTGTGTGTGTGTGTGTGTGTGTGTGTGGTATAAACATATGGGTTATATATACACATATTTATGTATGCACATGTGCGTGTATGTATGAGAGGGTCTAGGAGCATTGGTACAACATTTAGCAACAAGAACACCTAGCATACAGCTTATGGTTCCTTATACCATTCTCAAATAACAGGGGCTTCTTGGGATAAGTACTGAAGCAAGAACTATACAATATGAGCCTGGAGTATCTTATAGTGCTAGAAAGTAAAGAAATGCTTAAAAGCAATCAGTCAAACAAAAAAAATTAACAAAAAATTAGGGTATATCAAAGGACACAAAGGTCAACTGAAAGAGTATCCTACAGCAAAGGTTAGAACAATTTGAATACAGTAAATTAGTGTTAGATTATGGCTTATAATATAAAGAAAATCGGAGTCTCTACTGTTATAAATATATTATTGAATCAATAAACAGACTATAAAAGTCATATCTGTCCAGAAAAATTCCAAATAATATTCACCCTCTAAGAAGAAGGAAATAACTCCCCACTTCTTAAGTGTGGGCTATACATGATGACTTCTTTCCACATAATATTGTGTGGAGAAACCTGATAGCTCTTTTCTCAGATAGATAAGCAAGGTTGACATCAACAGAGGTAAATCATATTGACAATATATATCCTTGATATGATATGATAAAAATGGTACTTTACATCTTCGATCTTTCTTTTAAAAGCATATAACCCCAGTGTAATCATGAAAAAAGATCAAATCTAACTGAGGGACATTCTATGAAATACCTAATGTTTCTAAGGTCATCAAACTCCATGAAAGTGAGAAACTGTCTTAGCCAAGAGGAGCTTAAGGAAACATAATTAGTAACTGTAATATGTTATCTTTGATTGGATCATGAAACAAACAAACAAAAATTAGTTAAAAGATAAGGGAATCTGAATAAAGTAGAGGCTTTAGTTAATAATAGTGTATCAATATTGGTCGATTAATTGAAGCAAATGTATCATAATATGTAAGTTGTTATTAATGAGGAACTATGTGTAAGGTAAGTGGAAACACTCTGTAATACTTTTGCAATGTTTCCTAAAATCTAACTTTAAAAAAAAGATGATAAAAAACTAAAAAATGAGTTTGCCTATTTGTGTGGGTCTATTTCTGGGTTCTTTATGCTGTTCCATTGATTCTGTTCTGTTTTGTGTCTATGCCTCCTTCAATACCTCCCAGCCTTGATTACTTCAGCTATATGAGCCTTAGAATCAGGTAGACTAAGCTCTCATTGTCACTTTATTCTTCTTTTTCACAATGATTTTAGCTACTTTAGTTTCTTTGTCTCTTCATATAAATTTAAGAGCAAGTCTTGCTGGGAGTTTGGCAAGAATTGCCTTATATT
>NW_007035700.1:0-1416 GCF_000164805.1 Carlito syrichta | reverse complement strand
GATAAAACAGATTTTCTACTTGACTGCTGTTCAAGGCATCTTATGTTAGGTAAGTGCTCTGTAAAATATACATATGGAAAAATGCTGGACTGGTAAGTAAGATATCAAACAAACAGCAGGTAGCTCCTGGTACTGAGGTGTGTGGATAATTTTAATTATTTTATGTGTAAGATCTCTCTAATGAATTTGTATTGCATATATAACCTGAAAAAGTCACATATGATTAAAAATAACATTTGAATCAATATTACTTTAACATTTTTAAAAATCAGAAGTATCTGACAATAAGATTTTTCTTCCTTATAAGAAACAGAACTCACTGTTCTTTAAGATATATTACGTGTCTCCATGTGCAAGGTTCTAATAGGAATATGAGTAATAAAAAAGGATTCATTTCAATGATTTACTACTTAGCACCAGTGGCCTAAAGAAGGAAAAGAAACTCTAAAGATTTTCCCTACTGCCAAGAAATAAGCTAAAAGCCTGCAAACATAATAACAATATTTGTACAATATTCACCTTATCAATACACATTTATACTATGTGTGTTTCTTCCCTAATCATTTAAAAGAGTTCCTTTTAGGGTTAACATCTTGATCTACCTTTTTCTTAGCAGCCCATATGTAAAAACCTGCTGGGGGGCATTGTAAAGAAAACCTTCTCAGGAGTTATTTAGTAACTAACTTTCTAAACAAATGTAATACTGTTTACAAAATGACAATGAAGTAGTAGAGAAAACCCAGAGTCACAGCAGATCTGTGCAGCAAACACTTCATGACAGAGTGGTATTGTCCCATGGCAGCAACACCCAGACATAATCCGCACCAAGCTTCACGCACAGGGCACAGATCCTTACATAAAACGCTCAGATCGCCCACAGCAACACACGGAGCCTTATCAGCCCTGTTTACCTGATGGGGAAACTGAGATACAGAGATGATGGGCATACTCAAAGCCACACAACACAGGCAGGACGAAACCCAGTGTCTCCCTCCAAAGCAGACCAAGTCCTGACTGGAGAAGTGACCCCTCAGCCTCTTCCCCACAGCCTTTCCACAGCAAAGGAAGGCTCTGCACGGCTCACAAGAGCACGCATGGGGCTGAGGGGAGACCCCAGGGGAGCCCAAGGCCTGGGGACAGGCCCACATGGGTCCGAGGCACCCATTCCTGGTCCCACGCCCAGGGACTAGTGGCTCTGGTGGAGCCTGCCGTCCTTAGCACTCTGCTCCCACCTCCACTCCCAAAAGTCACCTAAGCACCAGGGGCAGAGGAAAAGAAAGCAGCCCACCCACACATGCCCCATCTCTGGCCCACCATGCACGACAGCACCAGAGCCCAGTCGCCTTCCACCTGGGAAGTCACAGGTCCACTTAGAGGGCTCTAGATGGTACTGGACTTAGGAGAGTGGACCATGGG
>NW_007035699.1:0-1430 GCF_000164805.1 Carlito syrichta | reverse complement strand
GAAGAAGAAAAAATATATATATATATATATAATATATATATATATATACACATATGTATCAAGTTTTTGTTTGGATCATTGGTTAGGTGAAATTGCAAGTACCTGTTTGGTATATTTATCTTTGTGATAAATAATTCATAGCATTCAATAGATGTTCAAAGGAGCCCATTATCCCAGAAATATTAGGAACCACTGAGGTAGAACAGAAGGCCAGAGAAGTAACTGGCAAAATAAGAGGAACCTGAGGACTGATAAGATCTTTAACGGTGGAGAGGAGGCAGAGGAATGAGAGAGGAGAAATTGAAGCTATACGCTTGGTCATCTTAAACTAAGATAGCAGATGTCTATTTTGGATAAATTGAGTTTTGAAATATGGTTTCTGAATGTGACAGAGGTCATGGGGTCATCTCCATAGAGATATTAATTGAAACCTTGAGAGTGGATAAGATGAGAAAAGATTTGAGAACTGAGCCTGAGGAATGCCTGCCTTTAGGTGTCAATAAAGGGCAAGTTACAGAAGAGGACAGAGGAAATGTGGTCAGAGAGACCAGAGGACTGGGAGTGCACATTATAAAGGAGCCAAGGGAGATGGTAGTCATTAAGGGATTGGTATTGAATAAAGGGCAAACAGAATGCAGCTGCCAAGCTATTGTATTTTTTGATTTTCAACACTCCTTTAAAAAAAAAAAATGGTTCCAACTAAAATTTCATTGTGATCACATTCCTGATGGTACAATAGTCTGTCAAGATTTTTGTGTTTTTAACAGACTAGTAGAACTACCATTGAACTCTGTTTTCTTTTTTGTTTTTTACATACTTTAACTGTAATCCTTATAACTATAGTGCACAAGTGGTTATTTTTTCTTTTTAACCAGTGAGGAAACTTCAGGTATACAGAAATTAGTTAACCTGCCCAAGGACACACAGCTAGAAAGCGATGAAGCAATCTAGTTCATAAGTAATCCTCAACCAAAGATTAGAGTTGAGAAAATAGGTTATTTGAATAACAGAAAATATCTGTTGTCTGCTTTTGCTTTTGTCACTTTTTAGCCTTCTTTAAAATCTCTCATGCAGTCGTTTACTCACAAAATGTTTATTGAGCATATGCCAAGATTCACATGATCCCTACCTCTAGTAACTCTTCATCCGAATAATGGGAAGAAATTGGGCAATAATACAGAGGCTATACCAGTGCTACGCAGGAGGGATGTGTGAAGTGCTCTGAGAAAAAGAAGGCTGGAGTGTTGGAAGTATGGCTTCCCAGACTTCTGAGTTAGCTGTTAATGTGTGACTAGGAGTTTGCCTTGAGAAGTGTATTCTAGACAGAGGGAAATGTACATTCAAAGGCACAGAAGTTTGAAAATGGCACATCAGATTAGGAAAGCTTTTCAGGATTGCTGGAGTGTAGGTGCCTTAGGGGAGAAGGCTGG
>NW_007035698.1:0-1467 GCF_000164805.1 Carlito syrichta | reverse complement strand
CCCTTGATTTCCTTCTCTTGTCTAATTGCCCTAGCTAGGACTTCCAACACAATGTTGAACTTGAGGGATGAGAATGGGGAGCTTTGTGGGACAATAATAGCACAACACCTGGAACTCCTGGGCTCAAGTGATCTTACTGCCTTAGCCTCCTAGGACTATGGGCACAGGCCTCCATGCTTGTCTACTATTATATATAGTAGAGGTGGGGTCTCGTTATGTTGCCCAGGCTGAACTCAATCACCTGGCTTCAATGATTCTCCCACCTTGGTCACCCAAAGTGCTGATATTACAGGCATGAGTCACCATGCCCAGCCTGTGGTTATAATTTCTGTATTTTACTATCTCTTCTTAAAATGACTCATAAAGAATAGAAGTAGCCGCGCTACTCAAAGTTTCCAGTTACCAAACTATTTGCTACTGATGCAATGAGAGGTAAGAAGCTTGATCCAAAATGTAATTCAATGCATTACTTTCTTCATTAGTAAAGTATTGCTGTTAAGAAATTGTCAGATGTCTTTCTGAAACAGAATACTTACTTTGACAGTGGATTGTGACCAAACTCTTTATCTCAGCACAACCCTATAACAGAAAGTTTATTGTTAGCATACTTTTGGATTACAGTATGAGTAATACTGATGATCTAAAAAAATATTTACTTTGGTAATTTAATTTTTTGTTTTGTTAATAAAGGCACATAACATGAAACCTAAGGGAAAATGTTTACTTTGGTAATTTAACTTTTCTTCATTGTGCTAAAAAACCCCCGCATAACAAGAAATCTACCTTCTTCACAAATATTTAAGAATGTGGTACAGTTTTATTACCTCTAAACACCATGTTATACAACAGGTCTCTAAAACTTTCCTCATCTTTTATGACTGAAACTCTACTCTCATTGAACAGCAACTACTCATTTTCTTCTCACCCTAGTTTCCAGAAACCACCATTCTACTTTCAATTTCTATGTTTGACTAAGTTAGATACCTTGTATTACTGGAATCTTACAGTATGTATGCCTCTGTGACTGGCTGATTTCACTTAGCATAGTGTCCTCAAAGTTCATCCATGTTGTATAACAATGTAAATGTCTATTTATGGAATAATGGATAAAGAAAATGTGGTATGTACGTGCAATAGAACAGTATTCGATAATAAAAACAAGGACATCTTATCACAGGTAATAATTTAATCTAATCTTTCAATGACTGCTGCAATTAGTAATTTAACAAAAGTTAACTCTGTATTACGATAAAATCTAAAAATTGTCTTGTCTATAAAATGGCATAATTGACACTAGACACTCAGAGGGGGAGAATGGGAAGTAGTAGAGGGATGAAAAATCACCTATTGGGTACAATGGGCAAGGTGGATGTGGTGGGAACACTGAAAGACCAGACTTCATTCACAATACAATGCATTGTGTAACCAAAACCATTTGTCCACCCTGAAGCTACTGAATTTTTTTTT
>NW_007035697.1:0-1461 GCF_000164805.1 Carlito syrichta | reverse complement strand
TTTATATATATTTAAAATTATATATATATATTTATTGCCAAATAATATAATATATTATAATATAATATAATATATTATTTGGCAATAAAAAAGCATGCATTGATATATGCTATAACATGCAGGAACCTTGAAAATATTATGCTAAGTGAAAGAAGCCACCACAAATGATCACAACTGTGTAATTCCATTTATATTAAATAGCCAGAACTGGTAAATCCACAGAGATTGAAAGTAGATTAGTGATTTCCTAGGGCTGAAGAACAGTAGAGGGAGAATGGGGGGTTGAGAGCTGATGGCTTTTATAATGATTAAAATGTTCTAAAATTGATTGCACAAATCCATGGTTGAACATGTCTGTGAAAATACTAAAAGTCATTAAATGTATACTTTAAATGGGTGAACTGTATAGTTTGTGGATTATATTTTAATAAATCTTCTTCTAAAGAGTCAACTATATTTCTAATACTAACAATGAACAAATGGGAAAATGGAGTTTTTAAAAACAGTACCACACCTAAAAGAAGACTGACAATACCAAGTGATGGTGAAAATATGAAGCAGCTAAAACCTTCATATATTGCTTGTAGTAGTGTATATTAGACTCTATTAAGCAAAATCTACTAAAACTTAGTAAATGCCCAGTTTATAATCCGACAATTCTGCTCCTGTGTATATACCTCTGGAAGTTGAGTGCTATGCCTACTAAAAGCCATGTACAAGATTGTTCACAGCAGTTTTACACATGATATCAAAAACCAAAAATTGACCATATGGCTATCAAAATTAAAATAAATAAGTAATTTGTGGTACATTCAAACTGACTCAGCAATTTCTAAAAATGAACTACGCATAGATGCAATACTTCTAGAAATCTACTAGACATAATGTTAAGTAAACAAAGCCATCACAAAACAGCAAAACTATATTTTATTTATAAGTATTCAAGATTAGGCTAAATTTAATCTGTGATGATCAAAGTCAGAGGGAGCTCCTGTGAATGGGATTTAGCATAAGACTGTCAAGAAGCACAAAGGAGCATTCTGGAGTGCTGCAAACATGTTATAACTTGATCTGATCAGTGTATAAAAATGCAAAACTTCATCAGAGTGCACACAAGATTCATGCACTTGTACTTCAAGCTTAAACAACTTAAATAAAAATTTGTAAGAACTAGCACCTAACAAATAATTGTTCACCTTTGTGAAAGGAGCTTTTAAATGACAGAGGTAAAAGCCAGGTAGTAGCAAATTGGCGAGTGGATATAAGGGTGAAGAAGTGAAGTCTGTGTGAACAATGAAAGAAAAAAAAGAAGGGCTTAAAGCATAGGATTAACACAAGAAATTTCTGTCATTGGTTTAAGGAAATAGCCACTGACACATTAGAAGTTGGGAGAAAGAATATAATGGAGAGAGATTTTAAAAACCTGGAATTGGTTGTTCAGCACCATGGATAGAAGCTTAG
>NW_007035696.1:0-1514 GCF_000164805.1 Carlito syrichta | reverse complement strand
GTGCGGGATTACAGGCTGAGCCACCGAGCCCGAATGACTTTGTCTTTCTTAAAAGTGATTTTAAGATTGAGTTTAAGCACACAGGAAACACTTGGCAAACTCTTCATTTCTAATGAAAGGGACTTCTGAAAGGGTACAGAGTAGAATCTAGAATATACTTCCATTCTTACCTAGTTTCATACCTAAAACTTAAAACACATAGCATTAAAATGTATAGTATTATCAATGTGAAGCTATAACTGAAAAGAGAAAAGGAGAGGAGAAAGAGAAATCTTCAGGTACTAAAAGAGAATCCTAGCTGTGGCAATAAAATGGAAGTTGAAGCTGTATGACTCACAGGGGTCTTGGGGCCGCTACAGATCTGAGAGCCTGAGAAATTAATGTTCTTGAGGGATCCAGACTTGTAATTTTAAGCCTTGGCATTACAGAGATGTATCTGGCCTCCCTTAATAAAGCCAGCAGCTTGGAAAGCAATGCATACTCACAAAATTTTCAGCTGCTGGTTAAATTGTACCTATGAGAAAAATTGGGCCTGAACTATGACCGTTCCAGATAGTGTGCCGGTTTCACAATACCTGTGCAACTGAGTTGAAATTCTTTGATCAAAGAAGATGGCTTCATAACGCATGCATTTTACTTTTTTAAAGCTTTATTTATGTTCTCTCCCTTTGTTTTAATCCAAAAGAGCACAGGTAAACAACGTAAGAAGAATCTCCTGGAAAAGAGTACCACTCAAAATACAATAGCAATGACCTTCACGAAATAAAATCTGTGTCCACTCAGACATAATCGTCTCACAGAAAATGTTTCTGGGTGCTCTCAATCACAAAGCGCAGTCACATCACCGTGTGTTGTTTCGCTGTTTGTCTCTCATCTCCATCTGATATATCACATATTTACTTGTTTGTTGTCTGTCTTCCCTCGTTAGATTATAAGTTTTATATACCAAGGTTATGGTCCCCTTTTTTTTAAACATTGATACATATCTAGAACCTAGAAACTGTTTCTGACATCCAGTACGCACTCAATAAATCTTTGCTAAAATCATTAAAGGCAAATTTGAGCACAATTTGACAATAATTAAGATGAATGTTGCCCATCAATTTAAACATGAATTTTAGAATAATTTGACTCCAAGGACAAGATAGTACTGAAAACTCACAGCTCTGTATATTGTTTTCTATACGACTTATTTTAGTAAGAAAGTGGCAAGACAGAGAATAAACAGAGAATGGAGCTGGAACAATACGTAAATTAGATTAAAGATAAAATTTGCTTTTTACTGACCATTGTCAAGTTTTAACCACCAAGAATGAGTTCTCATGTCAGGTTGAGAGTTGAGAATGGCCCAAAGAGGCAAGTGAGAAGCTTTTGGTAAAGAAGAAATATTCTTCTTGCTAATATCCAAAATCACATCACATCTTGCTAAGGAAGAGCATCTATACATATGTATATGTATATACATATCTGTTAGTGATATCCACTTTTGAAACCAGCTTACCTAATGATGGCAT
>NW_007035695.1:0-1530 GCF_000164805.1 Carlito syrichta | reverse complement strand
CCTACTCCTCCAACCATCAAGACATCATTTACAGTAAAGTTGTTAGGCCAAGCCCTGAGAGCAGAATCTGGAAAGAAGAAGGGAATAACCAGCTATGCTGAGAACATCACACGAGAGTTAGTAATACACGCACTATTCCTCTCTCATTTTGCTGACATTTCAGTCTCTTCTTAGATGTCTGCTTAGGCGTGTTCCTTGTTCTTCCATAGAATCACTAAATCCTGCACTTGAAATGAACTAGTCAGTTTCCTTGGAGGTGGGTGATACAGTTCTGAAGACTAGTAAACCTGAATCCACCAAAGTTTCTCTTCATCGATATACTTTCTATTGTATTGCCTATTTCAAGTTATTTTTCACCTAATTCTCAAAAGATGAGTAACACGATGAAAATTAAAGGCCTAATACTTTTAATATTCTGTTGTGCTCATTTTCACCACCAAACTTTAAATTTTTTGTTCATTTCCTAAGGGTTATCTTTTGGTCTTCTGATAGGCTACTTTGTTTTGTTACTTAACATTCATTCTAATCACAGTCCAGGAGAAGTAACCAGCCAGTAGTTTTCCAAATCTCACAGGCTCAAATTAATCCTGTTATGCGTATGTCATGTTCTCCCAGGAATCACTCTTCCTCTGTGGCACACAACCCACCCCAAAATGCCACCAAAGCCTACGTGGCCAGGCCTCAAGTTGGCACGGTTTATTCATCGGCCTGTTGTCCCCGTGTCATACTTCCATACAGGGACAATCTCGGTGCAGCCTGAAATAGACTTATCAGAGCATTTGGCTTTGAAAGGACCAGCTGGTCAGAGTCACACTGTGTGGATGGCCACCCTCTCTGGATTTTTTAGCCTCAAAAAGTGTGCTGTTTCTGACTTTCTTCCCCAACCCCCATTCCCTCTGTCTGTCTCTCATTTAATTTATTCTCCTCTCTTTTCTTAGGTTCTGCAGAATATCCCTAAATTCACTAACATCACTCCTTCTATACCTGTTAAATAATCTGGACACCCTTTGCCTCCTTTTAAACCATAAATCACTCAGTAAATAGATACTACTACACTTTTTAGTTTTAATCCCCATTTTTCTATACTTGGAATGTTGGTGGTAGAAATTGCACTGGTGGACTGATGTGTACCACCCGCATGTAATCATAAATACAAATAAGCCTCCATATGATACACACATGAGATAAGTATTTTCAGATGATAATAATTTGGAAGCATGTAGCCACCTTGAGTATTTCTTACTTTTCACAGGTGAATGCTCCTCTTTATAATGACACAGTCTTGTGGCCATATGCCGGTTTCTAGAGGCAGTTAGATCAAGCAGGGCAGTGAGCTGGAATGTTTTGTAGCCTAGACATGTTGCTATCTTCCTTCTAGGAGGCTGCTGGTGGACATGTTTGTGAGCTTTACCCTACTGAATTTTCTGCCAATAAAATTCTGAGTGTTTAGGCCAATCTTGAACCCCAGGCTCAAGCAAGCAATTCTCCTGCCTTGGCCTCCCCTCTACAAAATTTTTTTTTTTAATTAGT
>NW_007035694.1:0-1965 GCF_000164805.1 Carlito syrichta | reverse complement strand
AGAGTTGTCAGTCTTGGGTGTAGGGCTCTCACATTAGGTGCAGGACAGGTTTCTCTTGGGTGCAGGACTCTCCTATCAGTTGCTGGGTAGGCTCTCTCGGTTACGGGGTTCTCCTGACAAGTGCAGGACATGGCTCTCTTGTTGTAGTGCTCTAACATCAGGTACAGGAAGGCTCTCTCGGGTGCAGGGCTCTCCCATTAGGAACAGGGCAGGCTCTCTCAGGTGCACTGATCTCCCGTCAGGTGCCAATCAGGCTCTTTAGGGTACAGGGCTCTCACATCAGGTGCAGGACAGGTTCTCTTGAGTACAGGACTTTCCCTTCAGGTGCAGGATTGGCTATCTCAGGTGCAAGACCGACTCTCTCTGGTGTCTGACTCTCCCATCAGGTGCAGGACATGCTTTGTCCAGTGCAGGGCAATCACGTCAGGTTCAGGGCAGGCTCTCATGGGTACAGGACTCTCCTGTCAGTTGCTGGGTAGGTGCTCTCGGGTACTAGGCTTTCCGGTCACATGCAGGTCATACTCTCTCGGGTGCAGGGCTTTCTCATCAGGTACAGGGTAGGCTGTTTCGGGTGCAGGGCTCTCGCGTCAGGTGCAGGACAAGCTATCTCAGGTGCAGGACTCTCGCGTCAAGTGCAGAGCAGACTCTCTCAGGTGAAGGACTTTCACATCAGGTGCAAGATAGGCTCTTTTGGGCACAGGCCTATCACATCCAGTGCAGGACTCATCTCTCTTGGGTGCAGGGCTCTCCCATCATGTGTAGAGCAGACTGTTTTGGTGTGGGGCTCTCGTGTCAGGTGCAGGACATGTTTCATTAGGTGCAGGGCTATCCTGTCTGGTGCCAGGTAGGCTTTCTCGGTTACAGGCCTCTCTTGACAAGTGCAGGACATGGTTCTCTGTGTTGTAGTGGTCTCATGAAATGTGCAGGGGTGGCTCTCTCAGTTGCAGGACTCTCCCATTAGGAGTAGGGCAGGCTCTCTCAGGTGCATGGATGTCCCGTCAGATGCCGGGCACGCTCTCTAGGGTGCAGGGCTCTCCTGTCAGGCACATGACAGACTCTCTCGGGTGCAAGACTTTTTCCTTAGGTCAGGGCATGAACTCTGAGGTACAGGGCTACCCCATCAGGTGAATGGCAGGCTTACTCGGGAGCAGGTCTGTCCCATCAGGTGCAGGGCAGTCTCTTTCAGGTTCAGAGCTTTCTTATCAGGTGCACGACAGATCTATCAGGTTAAGGGCTCTCTCAGCAGGTGCAGAGGGCAGTTCTCTTGGGTACAGGCCTCTCCATTAGGTGCAGAACATGGCTCTCTCTGGTGCAGGGTTTTCACATAAGCTGCAGGACAGGCTGTCTTGGTTGCAGGTCTCTCCCTCAGGTGCAGGATAGACTGCCTTGGGGGGAGGGCTCTCCTGTCAGGCATAGGGCAGGCTGTCTCAGGTACAGGCCTTTTCCCTCAGGTGCAGGGCCAGCTCTCTCGGGTGCAGCACTACCCATCAGGTGAATGGCAGGCTTACTTGGGGGCAGTGCTGTCCTGTCAAGTGCAGGGTGGACTCTTGGGTTCAGAGCACTCCTGTCAGGTGCAGGGCAGGCTCTATCAGGTTCAGGGCTCTCCAGTCAGGTGCAGAAGGCAGCTCTCTTGGGTGCAGGGCTCTCTGTTAGGTGCAGGACACGGCTCTCTTGAGTGCAAGGTTCTCACATAAGCTGCAGGACAGGCTGTCTTAGGTGCAGGGCTCTCCCGTCAGGTACAGGACCAGCACTGTTGGGTGCAAGGCTGTCGTATAACCTACAGGACCGGCTGTCTCGGGAGCAGGGCTCTCGCATCAGGTGCAGAGTAGGCCTTTTCAGGCGCAGGACTCTCGCGTCCAGTGCAGGACACGTCTCTCTTGGGCGCATACCTCTCCCATCAGGTGCAGAGCAGGCTGTCTTGGGTATAAGGTGCTGGGTAGGCTCTCTAGGTTACAGGGCTCTCAC
>NW_007035693.1:86736-96386 GCF_000164805.1 Carlito syrichta | reverse complement strand
ATACTGTGATCTGCAGATAGTTTCTGAACAACAGCTCTCACCTCACACCTTGATCAAATCTCAAAACTGTAAAAAGCACAATTCCTCATCCTAAGTCCAGCTTCAAAATTTAACAAAACCAGAGGATCTTCATAAGGAAGAATAGAAAGATTGAGCAAACTGAAGTGAAAGCTATCCCCTATCACTGAGCAATGGAATTAAAGAAGGAGGGGAAAGGGAAAGGACAGCCATCACAATTGAAGAAGAATCAAAGGAAGAATATAGGTCCCATACAGACTCCTGGGAAGACACACCTGAGAATATAGACATAGGAACTCAAACAATGAAGAGTCCCCAGAATGGCTGATCTCAAACCACAAACACAGAGAGGAAGATGTTAATAGAGAGAATTAATAGAAATGAAAAGAGACAAGAGGAAGAAAATGAAGGAGTTGATAACTGAGATGACAGCTTGAATACAGTAAACAAAATAAATAACAAACTGACAAATATGGAAATCAGAATTAACCAAGTAGAAGAAAGAATCTCAGAGCTTGAGGACCAAAATATGGAGCTAACTAAAACTGTTGAAAACATAGAAAAGAAGTTTAAAAAGATGGAACAAAGCCTCTAAGGGATGTGTGATTATATCAAGTGGCTGAACATAAGATTACTTGCCATTCCTGAGGCAAATAGAGAAACAGAGACCACCCTGGAACAAACATTCCATGATATTATCCAAGAAAACTTTCCTCATCTCATCAGACACATGACCATTCAAATATAAGAGATTCAGAGAACCCTTGCAAGTCATCAAATGAGAAGAACAACTCCTAGACACATAGTAATTTGCTTACACAAAGTAGCTATAAAAGAAAAAATCCTAAGGACAGCAAAAGAGAAAGGTCACACTACTTACCAGGAAGACCAATTGGAATAGCAGCAGATTTAACTATAGAAACACTACAGGCTAGAAGAGACTGGAGTCCAATCTTCAAAGTTCTCAAAGATAAACAATTGTAACCAAGAATACTCTAATCTGTCAAGCTAAGCTTCATCAGCAATGGAGAATTAAGACCTTTCCCAGATATTCGATCTCTAAGAATTTATGCTACTTCTAGACCAGCTCTACAAGAAACACTTAAAAAAGGTATTAAACACAGAAGAAAGGAAAATAAAGAATGACCACATCCTTCACAGGAATACAGGAAAAAGATTGAAAACACACACACATATCAACCCAAACATCAAAAGAAGATCAACAAACAAATAAACAAACAACAATAAACCCTATAAAAACCTCATGAGAGGGATAAACTCTTGCATCTCAATAATTAGCCTGAACATGAATTAACTGAATGCACCACTGAAAAGACTTAGAATGGCAAACTGGAGCCAGGCTCGGTGGCTCAGCCTGTAATCCCGAGCCTTGGGAGGCTGAGGTGTGTGAATTGCCTGAGCCTGTGGGTTCGAGACCCGCCCAGACAACTTAGTGAGACCTCATCTCTACAACAAATCAAAAAATTAGTCAAGTGTGGTAGCGCACGCCTGTAGTTCCAGCTACTTGGAAGGCTGAGGCAGAAGGATCACCAGAGCCCAGCAGGTTGAGGCTGCGGTGGCCAGGAGTGGCCACTGCACTCTAGTCTCTGCGACAGAGTGAGACTCCAACTCAAAAAAAAAACTGAATAAAAAGAAATGATGCAACAATATGCTGTCTTCAGGAAACTCATCTAACCAGAATGGACACTCATAGACTCAAAGTAAGAGGAAAACAATTTATCAGACAAATGAAACACACACAAAAAAGAGGAGTTGTTAGCCGGGCTCGGTGGCTCAGCCTGTAATCCCACGCCTTTGGGAGGCTGAGATGAGTGAATTTCCTCAGCCCACAGGTTCGAGACCCACCTGGACAGCGAGACCTCATCGCTACATATCTAAAAAAATCAGCCGGGTGTGGTAGCGCATGCCTGTAATTCCAGCTACTTGGAAGGCTGAGGCGGAAGAATTGCCAGAGCCCAGCAGGTCGTGGCTGCAGTGGCTGGAAGCGGCCACTGCACTCCAGTTTGGGCTACAGAGTGAGACTCCAACACAAAAAAAAAAAAAAAAGAGAGTAGTTGTGATCTCAATATCAGACAAAATATCCATTAAGTTATTAAAATTTTTAAAAGATACAGAAGGTCACCAAATAATGATAAAAATTTCAATCTATCAACAAGAAATATCCATTCTAAATATATATGCACCCAATATAGAAGCACTGACCTTTATAAAGCAGCTTCTAAGTAAACTAAGAAAAAGTCACTGACTCAAACACTACCATAGCTGGGGATTTTAATATCCTACAAACAACCCTAGATAGATCAATGAGGCAAAAAATCAACAAGGAGATCCAGAACCTCAACTTGATGCTTGACCAAATGGACTTGATAGATACCTACAGAACACTCCACCAACATCCATGGAATATACATTCTACTCACCACCACACAAGACATACTCCAAAACTGACCACATCCCTGGACATAAATTAAGCACAAACACATTCCATAAGATTGAAATACTGCCATATACCTTCTCAGACAACCATGGAATAAAAATATATATGAACACCAAAACTCACAAAGACATGGACACTAAACAGCATAATGCTGAACAATTCCTGGGTCAATGCAGACATCAAAGCAGACATTAAAAGACTTCTGGAAACAAATGAAAATAAAGACACATCTTATCAAAACCTCTGGAATGCCATGAAATCAATACTGAGAGGCGAATACATTTATTTATGAACACCCATCAAGAAAATGAAAAGATCACAAGTTAACAGCCTAACACATCACCTTAGGAAGCTGGAAAGACAAGACCTCCAAAACCCTAATTTCAGCAGAAAAATCTAGATCATCAAAGTAAAAGCCCAAATTCAGGACACAGAAGACAAAAATATTATAGAAAAAATCAAGGAAACAGCTGGTTCTTTGAAAGGATAAACAAGATTTACAGATCCCTACCAAGATTGACCAAGAAAAAGAGAAAAGGTCCAAATAAACACAATCAGAACAAAGATCTTGCAAAAGAGCAAATCACAATGGACCCTAAAGAAATACAAAAAACCTTATCAGAGATTGCTATGAACACCTGTATGGAAACAAACTTGAAAATCTAAATGAATTCTCAACAAGATTCTAGGAAATCAGATCCAAAAAAATAAAAATAAAATCTAAATGAAATGGAGGACTTTCTGACATCACACAACCTCCCAAGGTTGAAACAAGAAGAAATTTAATCATTAAAAAGACCAATAACAAACCAGGAAATAGACTCCATCATAAAAAAACTACCCTCCCACCCCAAAAAAGTCCTGGACCAGACGTCTTTCCAGTGGAGTTCTACAAAACATACAAGATGGTGTTGATACCAATCCTATTGAAAGTATCCCTAGCAATTGAGAAAGATAGAACTCTCCCCAAATCATTTTGTGAAGCTAACATCACACTGATACCCAAATCCAGTAACAATCCAACAAAGAAGAGAGCTACAGGCCAATATCCCTGATGAACATAGATGCAAAAATACTCAACAAAATTCTAGCAAATCAGATCCAACAACACATCTCAAAAACATCCATCATGACCAAGTAGACTTCCTTTCTGGAATGCAGGACTGGTTCAACAGTAATGGGAGACTGTGAGGGGAGGGGGATGGGATAGACAGTTGAGGGAAACTGCTAGGGGAGGGAGGGGCATACTTCATCAACAAGGGTACCTGCATGATCGATGTTTATATACCTAACCCTGAATTGTACCCCACATCTTTATAATAATAAAAATAAAAATAAAAAAGAATGTCCATCATTAATAAAACAATAGATGCTGGTGAAGATGTGGAGACAAGGAAATGTTTCTATATTGTTAGTGGAAATGCAAACTAGTTCAACCTCTATGGAAAACCGTGTGGTGATTACTAAAAGAACTAGAAATTGACCTTCCATAAGACCCTAAAATCCACCTTCTGGGAATATAACCAGAGAAACTTAAATCACTCTACAAAAAACATGCACAAGCTTGTTTATTGCATCAAAAACATGGAGCCAACCATGCTGCCATTGAAAGTAGACTGGAAAAAAAATAAAATTTGGTATATATAAACAATAGAGTATTACACAGCCATAAAGAAGAACAAAATTGTGGACTTCGCAGCAACTTGGATGGATTTAAGAGTCTATCATACTCAGTGTTCTATCACAGAAACAAAGAACTGAGTACCACATGTTCTCACTCATAAGCGGACTCTGAATATTTACCATAATACAGTAAGAAAGGGATTGGCAGTAGTGGGACACTGCCAGGGGAGGCAAAGGAGGTACACTTCATCAATAAGTGTACCTGATCTCATATCACGCAAAGTGGGGACCAAATTTTACCTGTACAATGACCACTTATATTTCTAATTCTGAATTGTACCCCATGTCTTTAAATAAAAAAAGACAAACAAAGTTAAAACTTATAATAGAGTGTTTAACTCCTTTAGCCCAGTTATGTGTCTTTTTTTTTAAGTGAGAAAGCAGAATTTATTGGGAGAACAGGAAAGCTCCCACAGTGGGAGGGGACCTGAAGGGGTTGCCCCCAGATACATGTCTTAACACAACATTATGTGCATTTAGTATTTGGCATCGTCCCCTTCCATATGATTCAGCAATCCCCCTTCTGTGAATGTACGCAGAGGAATTCAAATCATTCTACAAAAAAGATACCTGCACACATAGATTTATTGCAGCACTATTCACAATAACAAAAACATGGAACCAACCATGCTGCCCATTGAATATTATGCAGCCATGAAGAAGGACAAAATTATGAACTTTGCAGCTACTTGTATTTTGAGTCTGTACCACTCAGCGACCTATCACAGAAACAAAGAATTGAGTATCACATGTTCTCACTCATAAGTGAACACTAAGCAATTATCATAATACTATGAGAAAGGGATTGGCAGTAGTAGGAAACTGCCAGGGAAGGTGCAGGGGTGGGGCATACTTCTTCAGTAAGGGTACCTGATCTCAAATCAGGTGATGTGGGGACCAAAGTAAGGCCCAAACTTTACCTACACAATGATCATTTGAGTACCTATCTCTGAACTGTACTCCACATCTTTAAAATTAAAAATAATAATAAATAAGAAATCCAGGATAAATTTATTACACATAAAAAGATTTTATGTGAATAAGACAATTGACTATATCCCTAAATAGAATTTTGCCATTAGATTTAGTATTAACACACATTTAGTATCCTTTAGAAAGGATAGACTGACCAGTCAATGTTCTCACACTCAGAGAGCAAGTTGGCTGAGGAGAAGTTACGATAGAGTAAATCAGAAAGATTTTTCAAGCTCCTAGCTTATAATGTCCTCTTTAAAAGGCACTTAGTAGCCAATAAAATAAATTTTGGTAAGAATAAACAAAAGAGTTTCCAACATTTCAGTGGAAAAATTAAAGGGCAATAGTCAACAACTGAAAAAAAAAATGAAATCATATCCCAAGCAAACTCCAAGTCTGTAAGCAAAATGTAGAAAAAACCTGCCAAAACTTGAGAGAGAGAGAGAGAGAGAGAGAGAGAGAATTTGTTTTGTGTTTTTCTCTATTGTTGCCAAACTTGCCCCAAAACATAAACAAGTTATGATTTGAAATGGCGTATTTGTGGAGATGAACAATATAGGTCTGCATATTTTTTAATTAGCCTGAAATTGACTTTTGAGTGAAACTTATTGAATCTTCAAATATATAAAGGACTGGAGTGATTTCTTTGTGTGTTTGTTTGATTCATTTCTATAATTTTATTTTGCTTTTAATTTCAGAAACAAATGTGTGTATGACTTGATTTATATAATAACATTTTAAAATAACCAAATGCACTTTACCTTAAAAAGTTAACATTGGTGTCAAATTCCTGTTTGTCATTGTTTTTACTGTAGTAATGTTAACTGCAGTGATCCTTAGTCTGTATGTTTTTTACTGAAACTGTTGCATTTTGGAACTTTTTTCCACTTTGTCATGTGTACAGATTTTAATCTGTTATAGTTGGCAGCAGTATTAAAATGGCGAGTAAAGAGTCAAAAAAAGAGTTAACATTAATGTCTTAATCATCAATGTTAAAATTTTGCTTATCACTTATATAATTTGATTTCTTTTTTTTCCAGTTAGTATTAGTCAGGTTTAAAACAAGGTAAAAGTCCTACTTCTGGTGTGCTTTAGACTGAATGCTTATGTCCCCTCAAAGTTTATAGTTTCAAAATCTAATCACTAATGTAATGGTTTCAGAAGACCAGGCTTTTTAAGAGGTGATTAGATCATGGGAGTGAAGCCCTCATTAATAAAATTAGTGCTTTTATAAAAGAGAACTCAGAAAGTGCCTCACTCTTTCCACCATATGAAGACAAAAAAGGATGGCCATCTATGAACCAGAAAATGGGTGTTCACCAGACATTGAATCTATTGGCACCTTGATTTTGAATTTCCCAGGCTCTAGAACAGTGAGAAATCAAATTCGGCTGTTTATGAGCCACTCAGTCTATATTATTCATTCATACCAGCCTGAATGTTCTTAGACTGGGTAGATATTCCCTTACATTTCTCTCCCTCTTCTTATAAGTTTTCATTTTGAAATAATTATAATTTATAGAAAATTGAAAAAATGTGCAAGGAAGTCACATGTATTCTTTACCCAGCATTCCTCAAAATTAGAGTCTTATAAAACTGCAGTACAATATTATAACCAGGAAGGTGATGTTGGTAAATCCACAGGGCTTATTGAAGTTCCATGAGCACATTTTTTTTCATGTAATTGTGTGTCTCTATATATCTGCATGTGTTCTTCTATGTAATTTTGGCAATATGTGTAGTTTTGTGTGGTCTCCACTATAATCATGAAACAGAATTGTTTTATCACCACAGGTTCTTTTTCTATAAAACAAAGTTGTTTTCAAGTTAATGTATTTTCTGTATATACATTAAGCTAGTTTCAAGTGAAATAGTATATACTTTGTCACTGTAAGAACTGCAAATCTTTATTATGTATTTGCAAAGATGAGATACATATGTCATTCCTTGATAAACAGGAATCTCTATAACAATAAAATATGTAGTTTTATGGCATCTGTTTCTGTAGGATGACTATATGTAACTTCTTGGGTACTTCTAAGCCCATTTTGGACCTCACCTGGTTTATTATCACTTAAACCACCTCACCATCACCTACTATATTTGTGGCTGAAGCAAGAACATAATGGGGTAAATTATATAGCAGAGATCTTCTCAGACAGTAAATTTGTTTCAAAATGGTAGCCAAAGGGTAGAAAAATGTTTATTATCATGTGTACTAGGTTTTTATCATTTCCATGTTGTTTTGCATCATCGATTTTTTAGCATTGCCTCTTAAAGGAGCTAGAAAAAAAATGATTTTCAAAAAGGCCTATATTTTTATAATATAAAGATAAAATGCTTTATGCAACATAATGCAAATACACAAGAAGTGTGTGCTTATTTTCCTTAGACTTTGCGCTAACTTGAGTTCAATTGAATCCTTGACTCCGCTCTAACTCTTATTCTATTTTATTTTAAAGCCTGAGTGCTTTTAGAGAGCATTTTACCAATGTGTATTTCATTTCTTTTAAGAAGGCTTCAAATACATGATTGTAGAAGGACTATGTGTACTCTCATATTGTGAACAATTCTGTTCAGACTACAGACTAGACGTTCAGACTACTCTAGCAGCTAAAAGTAAATAAAAGCAATTCCCTAAGCCATTCAAAATATGAAAGCAGCATGTTCAAGTAAAATCTAAATCTGCAGGCTACATTTTTAAAAAATACAACTGTAAATTCTAACTTGTCAGGATCTAGGAAATTAGCAATCAATTTAATCAATAACTAATGGAAAGAGTTCACATTCAATTTCACACTCTAAAATGTATCCTTTTTTCAGACAAAATGTACCCGTAGTGTTGTTAATGATATAAAACATAGAGACACTTAGTCAATTTCCCTTTATTTTATGATTTCCAGTAAAATGAAGCAAAGTGCTGACTTTGAGTGATAAAAGAAATTTAGTTACTTTGCTGAGTAAAGTCTTTTATTTTCAGATGTTAGGGCTTGGTATGCCCACAAACACATACTCATACAATTGCCTAAAACATTCAAATCTAAAGACCAAAATCATAATTACTTGTATCTGTCATGTTCAGCGAGCTCAGTGATGAGGTTGATTCTAGCATTCTTTACTATCAGTCATACTAACAGCTTTCCTTGAATACCTTTAGTGTTATTATTATCACACAAAGAAAGCACTTTTATCTCCTTTAGATAGAATGGTAATTGGTGCCATGGATTTCTGAGGAAAATATAACATCCAACATTTTCTCCCACTAATTATTATTATTATTATTATTTTGCAATCCTTGGCTTTCTTGTATTTTGACTACTTTTTCCTTTCTCATTCAGGCTATACTACCCTCTTTCACATAGACAATTAGAAACAACAAGGCCTCAGATTATACATGTTTTTGTGGTATATCAAATGTGGAGTCATCTTTACTTCATGCCAACATCTGTGCTCTTAAACACAGATCTGTGCTCTTAAAATGTCTTCCTATTTTAAGATGCAGGGGAGAAAACATGACAGCCTTCCACTTAACAGAAATACTTCTAAACATGATATGCTATATGATCATAAGATGGATTTCAGAGTTATTTTGGAAAGCACACATTAAAATTAAGCATAATTTATCATCACAACTTGCATTGTATTTCAATTTGGTGGTCATTTAGCCTTTGCTTCAATAATCCTAAGAATAAAAATCTCACTTCCTTGCACTGTTGTTTATTTCAATATTGGTAAGCCTTGTCTGTTAATACATATATTAATTCAACATTAATTTTTGAAGATCTTTTATGTGAAGGGGACGATGCCAAGTACTAAATGCACATAATGTTGTGTTAAGACATGTATCTGGGGGCAACCCCTTCAGGTCCCTTCCCACTGTGGGAGCTTTCCTGTTCTTTCAATAAATTCTGCTTTCTCACTTAAAAAAAAAAAAAGACACATAACTGGGCTAAAGGAGTTAAACACTCTATTATAAGTTTTAACTTTGTTTGTCTTTTTTTTATTTTAAAGACATGGGGTACAATTCAGAATTAGAAATATAAGTGGTCATTGTACAGGTAAAATTTGGTCCCCACTTTGCCTGATATGAGATCAGGTACACTTATTGATGAAGTGTGCTTCCTTTGCCTCCCCTGGCAGTGTCCCACTACTGCCAATCCCTTTCTTATTGTATTATGGTAAATATTCAGGGTCCGCTTATGAGTGAGAACATGTGGTACTCAGTTCTTTGTTTCTGTGATAGAACACTGAGTATGATAGACTCTAAATCCATCCAAGTTGCTGCGAAGTCCACAATTTTGTTCTTCTTTATGGCTGTGTAATACTCTATTGTTTATATATACCAAATTTTATTTTTTTTCCAGTCTACTTTCAATGGCAGCATGGTTGGCTCCATGTTTTTGATGCAATAAACAAGCTTGTGCATGTTTTTTGTAGAGTGATTTAAGTTTCTCTGGTTATATTCCCAGAAGGTGGATTTTAGGGTCTTATGGAAGGTCAATTTCTAGTTCTTTTA
>NW_007035693.1:84957-86334 GCF_000164805.1 Carlito syrichta | reverse complement strand
AGTTGCTGCAAAGTCCATATATTTGTCCTTCTTTATGGCTGTATAATATTCCATTGTGTATATGTACCATATTTTCTTTATTCAGTCCAGCTTCGGTAGGCAACATGGTTGGTTCCATGTTTTTGCTATTGCGAATAGCAAACATACGTGTGCAGGTATCTTTTTAATACAATGATTTGCTTCTTACTGTTTCCAACAATAATCACTGTGGAAAGAGGAATCTATCCAGTAAATGGTGCTGGAAAAACTGACTGACCACATGCAGAAGAATGAAACAGGACACCTGCAAATCACCATCCACAAAAATCAAGTCCAAATGGATCAATGACCTAAACATAAAACCTCAAATGTTGAGAATATTAGAAAATACAAGAGACATCCTTATGGAAATTAGAATAGACAACCAATTCCTAGTCAAAATTCCAAAAGCCCATGCCATAAAAGACAAGATAGACAAGGGGGACCTTATTAAATTGGAAAACTTCTGCAAAGCAAAAGAAACCATCAAGAGTGGGGAGACAGCCCACAGAATGGGAAAAAAAAAAAACATTTGCTAACTGCATAACTGACAAAGGCCTAACACCCAGGATCTGCAAGCAAGTTGAATGTGCCAAAAGAAAAAAAAAGCAAAGAGTCCCATTAAAAAGTGGGCAAAGGACATGAACAGACACTTGTCAAAAGAAGTCATATGAGCAGCCAACAGACACATGAAAAAATGCTCAGGCTCACTAGTCATCATCAAAATGCAAATCAAAATCACATTGATATACTACCTATAAATTTTAATTTTTTTCTAAATCGAGTCAAATTGTCATTTCTAATTATTTTTATATGCCTATTGTTATAATGTTTTGGAGAGAAATAGATAATGAATTGCCACAGACTTTTATATGACAGCCCTTCAAATACATAAAAATTGTCATTCCTCCTTAGTTTTACTCTTCTAAAAGCTAATAGAATCCCTCTAACTATGTTAACCCCTTACTATCCATATCACTGTTATTTTAGTTCAGTATACTTTTTAAAGATTCAAAATATCAAATTAATCATAGTATTATAGATGTATGCTGGTTGGTACTTTACATAATGGGAATTTTATCTTCAATACTTTCAACATTAAGTTGCTTTAATAGAAGTATAATGTTGAAAGTATTGAAGATAAAATTCCCATTATGTAAAGTAACAGCCAGCATACATCTACAATACTATGATTAATTTATACTTCTATTAAAGCAACTTAAGCTGGGCTCGGTGGCTCAGCCTGTAATCCCGCGCCTTTAGGAGGCTGAGGTGAGTGGATTGCCTGAGCCCACAGGTTCGAGACCCGCCTGGGCAAATTGGCGAGACCTCATCTCTACAATTAATTAAAAAATTAGC
>NW_007035693.1:64025-84748 GCF_000164805.1 Carlito syrichta | reverse complement strand
TGGCCAGGAGCGTGCCACTGCCCTCCAGCCTGAGCAACAGAGTGAGACTCCAACTCAAAAAAAAAAAAAAAGCAACTTAATTGTCTATCTGGTCTACAACTTTTATATGACACCCTTGCCTTATATTAATCTTGCAACCACTTATAAACACAGATCTTTTTCTTCTGGATGATTGCTAACTTATAAGACTACCTAAAAGTTGTGCCATATTTAAAATTGTATGTTTATAATTCCATATTTTAAGTAGGCTTTAAAAATGTGTAAAATTTGATCATTAGTGTATGAGATAATTTTGAACATTGGTTCTAATAATTTGAGATGCCTCAGTAATTTCAGATTTATTAAGTACCTCTTCAGTAACCTCATTTATATGTATATCGATATTTACACTTATGAACAAATGCAAAATAATTTAGAATTATTTCTCTATTCCAGTTTATGTATATAATTAGAAAAATGTGAGATAAAAATTATTAGAAATGGTTGTCTTTTTCTTTTACAGTTAAGAAATTCTTCTTGTATGTGTTTTTTTTGCCAGTTTTTAACTGGTGAGCTTGTTTGAATGACAAATGTGAAATAAATGGCATAAAATTGTGAGGGGAAGAATCAAAATGAGGTTGGTTTACACAAGCTTTTCTACTTTTGTGAGTTTTCACATACAACTGAATCAATAGCTGTAACTTGGAATAAAAATAATATAAAATGGAAAGCCACTCTTTTCTTTCTCCTTAACCTTTTCTACATTTTGTGATCAGGTTTCAGGCACAGACTCGTCCCCAATACATCAACATAAAGACTCATTTTTATACAGTTCTATGTATTTTCTGCGGCTTCAATGTAATCATATTTTCTCAGTAATAACTCAGCTGTTCAATGTCTGTTCACAAATCTAACTCAGTGTTTCAATCCCAAAGCTCTTCTGAGAAGAGTTGTGGGCAAATAAAAATAAGAAAATGCAAACATTTGTGAATAGAAAAACTCCACCATTCCCAGTGTTTTAGTACAAGTGATTTCTACACTATGTTGTTTCTTACCCTGTTCCAAGACTGCTCTTTTTTATTTTTTTGAGTTGGAGTCTCACTCTGTCGCCCAGACTGGAGTGCAGTGGCTGCTTCCGGCCACCGCAGCCTCGATCTGCTGGGCTCCGGCGATCCTGCCGCCTCAGCCTTCCAAGTAGCCGGAATTACAGGCATGCACTACCACACCCGGCTGATTTTTTGATTTATTGTAGAGATGAGGTCTCGCTGCCCAGGCGGGTCTCGAACCCTCGGGCTCAGGCAATCCACTCATCTCAGCCTCCCAAAGGCGCAGGATTACAGGCTGAGCCACCGAGCCCAGCTCAAGACTGCTCTTTTTAAAAATATCTTAGTAAAATTTTAAAAATTAAAATTTATATTAAATTCTAAATTAAATCAAATCAGTCTATTTTTTAAATAAATAATTGTAATAAAATTAAAATTTTAAATTTGATGACTTCCCACTGTCTCTTCCTTAGCTAGAATAAAGAAATTATAATAAAAGAACAGTTTGATGTCAAAGAGTTCATTTCTATTGGAGGCATATATTTTCATTAAGATCAAGCTTAATCAGTGGGTACATCCCAGTTATTAACCCGTGTCTTCCTTTCGATTGTAAGTCTCTTGAATCCCAAACCACTAGTGAAATAGTGGACTTGAGGACAGAATGAGAGGGAAAGGGAGACCAGGACTGTTTGTTAGCATGATTTACCTCCTCATAGTCATTCAATCTAAAATGTTCAATTTGGTTGGGCACAGTGACTCAAGCCTGTAATCCCAGCACTTTGGGAGGCTGAGGCTAGAGGATTGCCTGAACCCAGGGAGTCGAGACCCTCCTGGGCAACTTGGCAAGACCTCATCTCTACAATAAATCAAAAAATTATCCGGATGTGGAAGCACATACCTGTAATTCCAGTTAGTTGGAAGGCTGAGGCAGGAAGGATCACCTGAGCTCAGCAGGTCGAGGCTGTGGTTGCCGTGAGGGTGCCACTGCACACTACCCTAGGTGATAGAATGAGACTCCAACTCAAACAACAACAAGAAAGTTTCAATTTGACCAACAAGCATTATATCCTTACCATTCAAATATATTTTTTCCAAAAATTTTGAAGATGGTATAAATTTCTGTGACATCTTTGTTAACATATTTTATTCATATGTTAAATCAATGTTTACTAAGCACCAAGTTTGTGGCAAACACTCTGCTTGGCATTGAGCAAATTCAGTCAAACAAAAAAGGTATAGGGCTGGTCATATACAGCTAACAATTCAGGGAAAGCAGATATAAATTAGTACATAACTACATATATTTAATATGTGCTCTGAGGGGGAATAAAAGGGTGCTGAGAGAGAATTATGTTGGGGAAAACTACACTGAATTGTGCTATTTAAGAAGATGTGAAAGATACTAAAAATTAACCAAAGAGTATAAAAAAAGAATACCTTAGGTACAAATAGTACTGAGTACAAAGGTCATGAGTTAAGAAAAGATTTCGGAATTATATTTATATTGAACTTTTATTACTATAGTTTCACCTTAAATTAAATTTAAGAGCTGATAAGCTTGAAATTTTTAGAGCTATTTATTTGGAAATTAAAAATGAGATAGTATTTAAAAAATGACTTATTTCATTCACACGCAAATTTCTAGTGATCGTTTGAATAAACAATAATTATTTAAATAATTCACTTTAAGTAATATTTAAATATAACTGTGAATGGCCTATTTAAATAAATCAATAATGATTTAAAGAGAAATCATTATTTACATAATGACTTATTTTCTTTATATGCACATTTCTGATGATTTCAGATTGAACAAGTTCAAAATGGAAGAGTTTTCCTGAACTGAGCAATAATTTTGATAGCAATAATTATATGTAATTTATGGTTCTTCCATCTTTACCTGGATCTCATGCTTCTTAAGGAATCAGTTAACTTTATGTTTTTCAATGTTCCCAACAACAGTTTCTAGCCTCATACCCCATAAGAACTTATGAATTATTTGATCAAAATTGCTTCTTAAGGAGTTGATTTCTTACATTTCTCCTTTCAGTGACAGTAGCTTTTGTCAGCCCCTTTATTCACTTCCAGGAAAACGTCTGCTGTGCTCTGTGGCTATTCCCAACACCTCTCACTGGTTCTTTCTGTCACTCAGGGCGGTTCCCAGCATCTGTCAGTAGCATTACTTGCTGGCCTCACGGATTTCAGAAGAGCTTTCCAGAAATTCTTCAGGAGTTCCTCCTGAGAGTCATAACGAGGTCTCTGTAACAGCCTCTAACGGCAGCTATCTGCTGCGTTTTTTTTTTTTTTTTTTTTCAGTCTCACTCTGTCGCCCAGACTGGAGTGCAGTGGCCGCTCCTGGCCACCGTGGCCTCGACCTGCCGGGCTCCAACGATCCTTCCGCCTCAGCCTTCCGAGTCACCAGAATGACAGGCACGCGCTACCACGCCTGGCTGATTTTTTGATTTATTGTAGAGATGAGGTCTCGCTGCCCAGGCGGGTCTCGAACCCGCGGCCTCAGGCAATCCACTCACCTCAGCCTCCCAAAGGCGCGGGGTTACAGGCTGAGCCACTGAGTCCGGCTTGCTGCGTTGTTTTTTAAAGTCGTACATCTGAAGGAGCTTCTTCAAGTGGTTTTACACTTGCATTAGGGAAACAGATCTCTGGATCACTAGCTGTGTCTCTTCTCTTAGAGCCTTTGGAGAAATTTCCCTTCCGACAATTCTTGGTATGTGAAATAGAATACGGCATGTCTCTAAGATGCCTACTGATCAGGCATCTAGCAAATCTGTCAACCTTCTTTGTGAAAATAGTGTCTGTCTAGAAATCCAGCCAATGTACAAACTTAATCCGAAAACCAGAATGAATGTGTCTATAGAATAAGTGGTAAAATCATACTCAATTCTCTGACTTCCCATAGAATGCCACTGAAAGACCCACAAGCTGTTTAACTGCTGAAAGTTAAAATCAAGATTCACCAGTGTATATAAAACAGACTATGTGGAGCACTACAAAGCTGCCATTGCAAAATTGCAAGTCAAATTATCTCTTTCCCTTAAAAATAAAACCCCGAAACTGTTTGCAGTTGATATTGGCAGAAACTTAGGAAGAGCTGACTTTATGGTTTGCCTTTTGTGAATTTTCAGTGCTAACCAGGCAAAATAGAATAAAATATAAAGTGATGATAGGACATTTCAAGTATACACCAAGGGGCTCTACAATTTCACTCATATGATTTCAATTTCTGTGGTCTGAGGATTTTTCAGATACAGTAATATTAAGTCAGGTTTTCTCAGTGTCTAACAATCCAAAGCATTCCTTTTAAGCACGTTTGAAAGCTGTATTAACTCTTTCAATGGAGTAATTTCCCCAATGGCTCCCTAATACCCTGAAAGGCAACATAGTTTCTCCATGTACCCCACTTTCTTCTATTTGAAAGCACAAGTCTAATCAGCCTTTTACATGCTGGAGAATTTGCTATGTAAAATTGCTCCAGATGTTTTCTAGTTTATTGCAACTTTGTAAGAGGTCCAAGATCCATGTATACGCTATCCAGCATAGTTATTGCTCAAGAGTAGACAAGATACCCTTAAAAAAATCTGATCCCCAATTAAAACTTCTTGAACATTTCACAAGGGAATACAGCCTAAATTTCTTAACAGATCATTTGCCCAGTTTTTTTAAAGACAGGCTTGATATAAGCTTATCATGACAGCATCCATGAATTGTGTCCCTGTTTATTCTCAATATGTGTCCTTGTTTGAATGAAAAATTATGAGGCCATCATTATTAACCTGGCATAAAAGATCTGTAATGAGCTGGTTTTGCCTAATAACACTTCAGACTCCCCTATCACTCCTTGTTGTCTTTCCATAATTCAACAAAAATGAACTGCTTCTTCTTGCCTGAATGTGTGATACTCTCTTAATTTTGCACTTTTACTCTTGATGTTACCTCTCAGTGGATCTCCCTACTCACCACTTCCCTTTTTACATGATTCTTATCAGTTCTCCCAGGAGAAATTTCAGGGCCATCTCTCCCCCTGGAAGCCTCTATCTATACCATTGGTCAGTGCTGAGGTCTCTGAGAGACTGTCCAGGGCATAGCAGATTTCCAAAGGCAGGGGCATTATGCGTCATTAAAACCTAAGCCCCAGTATTTTGTTGGCATATAAAAAAACAGATGATCATGTTTCATACATGAATAAGACATGAATGAAAAGAACATAATTGTTTTCAAATTCATAACTGTGTTATACAGTAATAGAAAAAAAGAATAATCTAGTTAGCATTTAATTATATCTGATTTCCCCCAAATAAAAGCTTTTCATAAGAATAATAGATTCTGCTTTGCATCACTTTTATAAACTCCATATATAAAACCTAGATTCATGGTATACGGCATATATTTTAGGGCATTATTGTTGAATTTACATAAAGAATTTTTTTTTCAAAAGAAACTTCTGTGTTGAACTTAAAGTATGAGTTAATTTTTTAAATGTTGACTACTTTGCTACCTACTAGCAAAACATATTTTCCTGGCATGAATCTTTAGAGTTAATGATATATCCAAATAAATGTCAATATTAGGTTTCTCCACGGAATCCACAACTCTGACCACTTCTTTGTGTGCAAATCAAAAATGACTTTTAGAAGATATCTACATGACAAGCAGCAGAGAGATCTGAGAGCCATTCTACCGATTTCAGACAAGCCAACTAATGTAGTCCATCTATCCCTAGGAAAACGTGAGGAGCAGCTCACTGGGAGTATTCTGTTAGTCATTCCAATCACACCTTCCTGTACACGACTTCAGAAAGATGTTTTAATAACTTTTATAATTTGAAAATGTCTCAAAATTGTTTGCTATGTACCTCATTCAACATTTTTAGGAATTCAAGTCTTTAAAAATAGCAACAATTAAATGTGAGCTATAGAGAGCCTGTGGCATGCCAGGGGATGGAGATATATAAATATAATTACATGTTGGAATATATATATCTTCATATATATTCCTTATTTTATATATAAATATATCTGCATTATAATTCCATACATATGTATATATCCACAAACCTCATATGTATGAATATATATAAAACTATATATAGTTATATATATATATATATTCATTGCTAATTATTATTAAAATTGTGCAAGTTGCATATGTTCATTCTCATATATGGAATAGGATATTTGTCAAAAGGAAGAGTTTTCAGGAAAAAAACTGTACTTAGATGCAAACTTTGTCCATCTGCATTCACAATTGCATCATATTTTATGTGGTATTATCACATTTATTCTTATTGTAGATAAATCATAGTCTTTTATTGAAAGGAACACAAAATACCCAAAACAAATCTTATTCTTTGGCCTTAGGGACTATATAGGGACATTCTGAATTTTTTTTTCTTTTTTTCTTTAACTACCCTTAATACTTGCAGAACATTCACTTCTAGTTGCCAAATAGTGTGTGTGTGTGGAGGGGGGTTGTTTGTTTTTTCCACAACTAACACTTGTCTGACTCTTTGGGTGTCCTATAATTCAATTCAATCCTGATACTATCTACATGAAGATAGCATGATATTCCACAGGTTAAGGACTAAGTCCCACAGGACTGCCACCCCTTCAGATGATAATCCCAAGCCCAGTTGTGACCTGTACTCGTGACCAACTATCTATAATTAGGGCTCACAATCCCTTTCTCTGGTGTGATAATATGCTAGGCAGGCTTACAAAATCCAGAGAAGTATACTACTTGTGTTATTGGCTTATTATAAAGGTTATTATAAAAGATATAGGTGAAAGATATAAGTAAACAGCCAGATGAAGCAATGCATAAGGCTGTGGACAGAAGGATGTGAAGATTTATGCCCTCTCCAGGTGTGCCACAGTCTCAGTGTCTCAATGCATTCCCCAATCCAGAAGCTCTGAAAAACTTGTTGTTCAAGAGTGTTTATAGTGTTTAATCTCCATCTCCCTAACCTCTTCCCAGAAATCAAAGTTTAAATCCCTCTAATAGCTTGGTGATTTTGGTTACCATCCCCATCCAGAGGCTATCTAAGGGACCCCTAAGACATTTCATCAGTGTAAATTCAGATCAAAAGGGGCTCATAATGAAAACAAAGACACTCCTATCACTAAGAAAATTCTAAGAGTTTTAATAGCCTTGTGACAAGAATGTGGGATAATGATTAAAAACTTTATATTGTATTACAATATATAATGAATAGAGACCATCGCAACACTAAAATCATATTTTTGAGGCATTAGCTAATTTATTGACTCAGAAACATAAAGATTATTTTTAAAAACCTATCAATATTCCTTTAATGCATCTCAAAAGAGTCCCAACAAATTATATGTCTAGATATTGGATCAACATTGTTTAGAAATTTCCTGAAAAGTGAATTTGAAACTATTTGTTCACATAAAGTTATATCACTATTGTGAAACACAAAACCAAATGTGGGAGAACTGGAAAAATGTTAGAGTATACTTAAAATAATAAGGCCTATCTTCTGTTCTGGCTAGAAAAATAAGACCATATGTGAGATTTTCCCATATTACCTAATTCATTTTTAAAATATCTCCATTCTTAGCACAGCATTTCATTTCTTGTTTCCCTTCTGCTTTCTCACCTACTTTTCATTTGCTATATTGTGGAACAATCTCCAAATTACCAGCATGTTGAATGCAATACAATGGATATTTTTCCTTGTGAATCATTTGCAAATAAATTGCTGACATGATGCTGTATCTCCCTTGGTTTCTTCAATGTGTATTTCCTAAAACTAGCATATTCTCCTACAGGACTAAAATTCAGCAGTCAAAATCAGAAAATTATTGTTTATACATTACTAACACCTGTAAGCCAAAAAAATGACAGGCAGATCTCAATCAAGTCGAGGTTTATTTTGCCAACATTGAAGACACGCCCAGGAAATAGAAATACAAGTCACAGTAATATCTGTGACCTGTACTTTTTCCAAGGAATGTTGTGGCAACTTTAATATTTAAAGGGGAAAATGCAAGCAGGATGGGAAGGAGAAAAGAAAAAGACCAAAGAGAAAGTAGGCAATCTGGCAAGCGATTACAGCCTTGTGAAACATTGATTAACACTCAGTGAATCTACATTTTACAGGTGAAAAGAGGGGACAGAAGTCAATTATTAATTCCTATCCACCTTGTAAATTTATATTTTACATAAGATAAAATAAGCATGCAAAATTACAGATATCTGTTAGGGAACAAAAGAAAGGCAGGTTTTTGTTTTGTTTTGCTTTGTTTTGTTTTGTTTCTTGCATGATTCAGTCTCCAAGCTTAACTTTCCCTTTTGCATAGTGAGTTTGGAGTGCCAAGATTCTATCTTTCTTTCTCACACCTAATCCCAAAACCACATTGAAGTATCTCTAATTGTGCCAGTAATGTCCTTCATAGCAAGAATTCAGTTTAGAGTCATGTGTTGCTTTTAGCCACATTTACACTTCATCAACAGGAACAGTTTTACATATTTTTCCCTGTCTTCAAAAGTCTTGACACTGTAGGCCAGTTATTTTGTAGAGTGTCCCTTGATTTGGGTTTGTCTGATGTTTCCCCATATTGAGATTTGGGTTATACATTTTTTGGCAGAAAGGTCTTCTCATTTTATCTTCTCAGGTGGCACAGGTTCAACTTTCCCATTACTGATGATATCCCCTTAGATCATTTAATTCAGTTTCTATCTGTCAGAATTCTTCTCTGTAAAGTCACACGTTTTCCCCTTTGTAGTTACCAAGTGTTTTAAAAAGCTACCGGGAAGCCATATGAATGTTTTATTCCTCATCAAAATTTTAACTTATTCATTTATATATTCATATCAGTATAAAATCATGAAGTCCTATTTTATTCAAGTCAATAAAATCAGTAATTAGTTATTAGCAGTATTTATGTTAACACTCAAATTTTTCCATTTATTATCAGTGGTTTCTATTTTCATGTTGGTTTCTATTTTCTTATGACATGATCACTACATTATTGGAGAACTTTACTTTGTCCCTTGACAAAATGCCCCAATTCCTTTTGCCCTTTCTCCAAACTAGCAAAGAAACCAGCTACTTCTTCAAGGAGTCCTGGTACCTTTTAGTGAAGGCTGGTATGTAGAAACCAAGAACCAAGTTGTGAGCATTATTTGTCCTCACTGCTTTTGAGGTATAATTACTCTCAAGGTCTCTTGGAAAACAGTCCCAGGGAATGAAAATCACTATTGATGTTTATATCTATATCTAATTCTACCTCTATATATCTATGTGTGTACATGTGCATCTGTGTATCTTTACATGTATCCATGTATACATGGATGTATGTGTCAGTTAATATTAATCTGGAAAGAATGAGTTCACACCATTCAATCCAATACCATATGATTAATTGTAGTTTTCATGTATTTTCTACCTGTAATTTTATTCTCCCACAAAGAATGGATATTTTTAATATATTTACTTATTTGGTCAAGAACCCTGAAGATAACCTAGTCTACCATTTACTCTGCTACCACCTTTCCTACTCAGATACCCACCTCTCTCCCACTGTGCTTCAGCACACTGCTCCGTCCATCCTCCTACACAGACACTCTCCTCACAGCACTCATGTGAATACCCTTCTCACTTCACTTGAGTTCTAACTCTTTGCACTTGGCTACTTCACTGAGTGAATGTCCTTATTAATACTTCAGTCTCCAGCATCTGAAACCGGCCATCTTTCTTGTGTTATTTTTCTTCTTATCCCAGTTCAATCTATTTCCAGCACAACAAGCCAACTTGCCTTCCTGCATAAGCTATGAATACTCTGCACTAATGTTCTTTAAGCTCTTTGAAAATTTATGACACCACAAGCCAGGACATTTTCTCACTCCGTGGAAGCTCTCCTCGCTTGGCTTCAACTTAACCACTCTGCACAAGGCCAACTCATCATGAGGTAGACACCCTTCTCACCTCACTTGGGCTCTTCCCCACTCTGGGCCACCTCACCACTCAGATGTTCTCTTAGTCTACTACAAGCCAAACCAGCAGCCCTCTCAGGCGATGCTCTCGTGCATCCAGTTAAACTCCAACCTCTGCTCTACTTCCTCCTTTTACGGGAAACTGCGGGAGGTTGGGAGGGCGAGGAGGTGAAATTGATGGTAGTGGGAATCTGCCTGGGGAAAGGGGGACAACTTCATCAACAAGGATACCTGCATAATGAATATTTGTATACCTAACCCGGAATTGTACCCCACAATTTTAAAATAAAAACTTTAAAATTTAAAAATAAATAAATAAATTGAGACAAAAAAAATAATAATAATACTTCTATGTATTTATGATCACCTTCCTTCCCCATCTCAGGCTTCTACACTTTGGGCTGAACCTCTTCCTTTCCTTTCCCTTCACCTTATCAACCTCCTTCCCATCCCACTCACGATTCAACTTCTTATGCTGGGAAGCTGTTCTTGTGTGAATGTCTTGTCACACTGCACAGACTCTAATACTCTCCACTAGCGTGTGAAAGTGTTACACACACCATCTGTGATCTGACACCTCCTGAAGAGCTGTCCTCTTCCCCACAACAATGTGCATACTTTCCTTAGCCAGCCTGGACTCTGACACCCAACTCTAAACCACCACTGCTCCCAGAGTCTCCTGCACTAATGCTTACTTTACTTGGCTTCATTTGTTGCTTTTGGATTGGGTTATTAGAAAAGGGAAGGGTAGAGGAAGGAAGGAAAGAGGAGAGAAGGGAGGGGGTGGGGAGGGAAGGGGAGGGGAGGAGACAAGGATGAGTACTTCTACTTTATGCTTTTTGTTGCATTTTTCCTTAAACTTGTAATGTTATCTTATATCCTGTTTTAAAATTACACAAGGATAAAATAAAGAAAACAAACAGCTCTGTGTTAAGTGCACTATATATAGGCACAAATACATTCCCATGATGTTCAACAATCTGTGTCAGAGAAATGTAGTTTTCAGAATAATGCCTCACAAATTTATGGTTTCAAAGATGATTCAGATGTAAGGCTCTCTTGGATAAAGGCCAGTTTTCCTTTTAAATGTCATCAAACCTTTACCTCAAATTTCTTAAGAAAGCCACAAGTTCAATTTCCACTTCATAATATTTACTCACTTGATAGCATTAAGAACTCTGAATTAAGAACAAAGAACAGTGACAAGCAGAATAAAACAATTATTGATAAAAAAAGAATAAAATAATTATCCTGATATTTAATAATTTTAAAATCTCTTAAAATTTTGTTTCCAAAGTTATTTTTTTAAGGTTAAGTTTGCCTTATTTCCACTTGCAGAAAGAATGTAGGCACATTAAGTGCCATTCTATAATGGAAATGAAAGGTCATAACTAAATTGAAGAAAGGCTTTTATCCATTAATGTGCAGATAGCAGCAGCACCTGCTCCATCACTGCTATGAATCAGCATGAGGAATTCCCATAAGACTGAAATGATAGCACATCCAATTCAACATGTTGAGACCCATCCACAAGTTTCATGCACTTTTGTCCAAATAACCATTGAACAGTCAGGAAAATAAGTGAGATAGCATCTCTAGGAATTCCTCTTGTGAACCCTCAACTGCCCCCCCCAACTCTCCGCAGATGACTTTGACCCTTTATTTCTTATCTCCTTCCCTCCAGTATGGCTTCCATTCCCGGTTTTCTGTCTCTTTCTCCCACCTTCATCCCCTTATCCATTAAATAAACACCAGTATAATACTGTTCTGTTTATACCTTGCTATGAAACAAACCACTTTTAATTTTAGTCACTAAAAATAGAATAATCACAGGCTTCCTAAATATCAATCCTTACTATTCTTTGAATTTAAATGTTTATTCTTATACCATGTGCACTCATTGCAATTTGCGGTTTAATTCTGAAGATTTCAAATTTTGCCACTCTAAATATAGGCTGTCTTACAAATTGAAATTCATATCTCCCATGTCACACTGAGATCTTCATTGTTTTCCTACCCACATTGTTCCATGATTCTGTATTTCTCTTACTTCTGTGGTTTCTATCTGTTAATTTCTGTTAGTTTCTATCTGCTAACATCGAATCAACTGACTGCCCAAGCCAGAAATTCTATGACTTTCATTCTCACAACTGACCAGTCAGCAGTCCTCAAGACCTTAAAATGTTTCAAACATTTGTCTTTCCTTTTATATTGTGCTCCTGTGGCATGGCCAATTAGAAGATCAGGTCACTTTGTTTATTTATTTATTTTTTTTTGAGTTGGAGTCTCACTCTGTCTCTCAGGCTGGAGTGCAGTGGCACACTCATGGTCACCCCAGTATTGATCTGCTGGGCTCCAGCGATCCTTCTGCCTCAGCCTTCCAAGTAGGCAGAACTACAGGCACTCACTAACACATCCGGCTAATTTTTTGATTTACTGTAGAGACAGGTCTCGCCAAGTTGCCCAGGATGGTCTTGAACCCGCGGGCTCAGTCAGTCCACTCGCCTCAGCCACCCAAAGTGCTAGAATTACAGGCTGAGCCACCAAGCCCGGCCACTCTTTTTTTTTTTTTTAATTCAGGGTCTCTCTCTCTGTCACCGAGACTGGAGTGCAGTGGTACAATCAAGGCTTACCACAGCTTTGATATGTTGAGCTCATGGGATCCTTCCACGTGAGCCTCCTAAGTAGCTGGGGTTACATGCATGTGCCACCACGTTCATTTTTTTTTTTTTTTTTGGAGTATCAAGGTGTCTCTCTATGTATTGCTCAGACTGGTGTCGAACCCCTGGGCTTAAGCAATCCTCCTGCTGTGACCTCTCAAAGTGCTGGGATCACAAACATGATTCACTGTGCCCAGACTTGGAACACTCTGCTTCTATAATATTCTCTTAGAAATCTACTGTTCACTATAATCACTTCCGAAACACAGTTGTCATTATTTTAATCAATAAAAATGTTTAAATATGACTTAGAAAAATTAGTCCAAGAGATTTAACATTATAGTGACACTCCAATCTTTCATTTCCAATGGTTTTTTCACCTGTTGCTATACATGCATCCTAAGCAATGTACCATGGGATTTAGTATCAAAGGCAAGTAGTAGTTTCATGCATTTCCCTCATTCTTATATATCAATGACTTCTGTAAAGACTTTTTTTATTTACTAGAAATGACTACAGTATTTCTTTAGCACTTTTGCAATTATTCCTATATAGCATTAGTCTGTCATATATTACATTTACTTAGTAATATGACTTTAACCTCACTAATTTTATTATTATTTTGTCTTTATAACTTCCCTCTCAAGCATCTAGAATGGTGAATTATTCACTTCAGATGTTCAGTATATATTAAGTTAAAAGGGATTATGGAATTTCTGATAAAAGTGACCATGCAATGGAATATGGAATGGATTGACATTTTGGTAAGAGGACAAGACAAAGATATGTTCACATTTTTAAAAAATCTTTAATCATGCCTAATAATATAAACAAAGATGATTCAAGATAAATTGTAGATTTTAGTATAAAAATAAAATTTTAAAAAGAAAGCTCAAGAAAAAGACACATGATCACAAAGAAAGCAAAGATTATTTTATAGGATACTGAAAATACTACTCAGAAAGATCTCAAAAATAACAAATTAGGCCGGGCTCGGTGGCTCAGCCTGTAATCCTGCGCTTTGGGAGGCTGAGGTGAGTGAATTGCCTGAGCCCACGGGCTCGAGACTCTCCTGGGCAACTTGGTGAGACCTCATCTCTACAATAAATCAAAAAATTAGCTGGGCGTTGTAGCGCACACCTGTAGTTCCAGCTACTTGGAAGGCTGAGGAGGAAGGATCGCTGGAGCCCAGCAGATCGAGGCTGCCGTGGCCGGGAGCTGCCACTGCACTCCAGTCTGGATGACAGAGTGAGACTCCAACTCAAATAAAAAAAATAACAAATTAAACTGTCAAAAAACACCATTAAGAAAATAAAAAGGCAAGTGACTATGGGAGATGAGGTTTGTAGCCAGTGCATCTGACAAGGAAATATATAAAGAACTACTACAGATATAGCTAAAAAAGATAAAGAACAATAGAATTAAAAACTGTAAATGTATTAAAAAAAAACTACTACAGATCCAGCTAAAAACAACACAGGCAACCCAATAGAACAATAGACAAAATAACTAAAGAGATATTTCAAAAGACAGAATATCTTAAGGGAAAGAATAAATGTTATTTTTCATTGTGGAATTCCTACTAAAAGAGTAGAGCTCAAAATATCAAGCTGAGATGATGTGGAACAAATGATACTCACATAAACTGCTGAAGGAATATAAAACTGTCAGCCATTTTGGAAAAATAATTAGTAACATTTTAAAAAATTTGATTATATATAATCTCTGTAATCCAGAAATTCTATACCCAGGTATATACTTAACAAAAATGTCACCAAAAAATAGGCACAAGAGTCTTCACAAACTCAATATTATTAATAGCCTCAACTCTGAGCCTAATTAAATGTCCTTCAGTGATAGAGGAGATAAATTGTGGTATAATCACACAATAGAATGCCATTCACAATTTATCTGAATTACCAGTGACTGAAAAACTATACAGTCAAGACACAGCAACATGAGTGAACTTTAAGAGCAAAATGAGGATGCAGGAAGACAAAGAAAAAACTGTGTATTTCAATTTACATAAAAGTTAGACACAAGAAAGCAAATCCTGTACAAAATGTTAAGATGATGGTTATCTTTGGGGGAAAGTTGTAACAAAGGAGTGGCATCATGGAACTTCTGATGCTAATGACGGTCTATATTGTATTTGTTTTTAGGTATTTTATTATGCTTTTTTAAAAAAAAATCTGGGACTAGCTACATGAGTATGTTCAATATGCAGAAATTCATTGATCTATACACGTAATTTCTGTGTTTTTCAACAAGTATACTAGATCTGAATAAAAGTTTAAACATGGTATATAAAACAGTTTTCAACTTAATTATCTAAAATGCATGAAAGATACTTGTCTTTGAAATGGTTCTATACTATAATTATAAATTTTATCTGTATGCTTGCATCAGCTACTGGGAAAATGGAAATGGTGAGGAATTCCAGAAGTATTAGACTCTCATTCTACATATTTGGAATGTATGATAACTCTATGCCATGTTATATTTTTAAGGAGAATAATGATGGGTCCTTGGCTTTAGTTAATTTTATCTATCTCTCAGGCCAAAAAAAGAAAATTGATCTGAAATCTTAATATCATTTAGTGACCTAAAAAATAAATACCATGTTCCACTTAGTTTAATGTATTGCTTTTAAGCTTAATTTAATGTTTGGGATCTTTAAAATATTCCCTATAAATGAATAGTGTAGATCTTTGGAAGCTGACTATACTATATCAAAAAAAATTACTATTTAATTTCTTAAAAGAAAGAAACAATAAGAGGCTTTTCCATTAATCTACTTGCTTTCTATACTTGGTTTTAAAGATTTCTTAGATTGGAATGCATTCACTTTCTTCCACTTAAATATCAATTAAATTTTCTAGTTTTTAAGTGAATTTGCATAAAAACGGTAACATATGTTTAAAAAGATAAACATTATAAGGAGGGTAAATATAATCTGGACATTAACCTCCCTGTGATCTATCGGTATACTACAGTATAAAAAAATGTGAGTTCAGAGTCAACAAATGATAACTATTATAATGTAGCAACAACAATAAAAGAAAGGCTATTAATATACTTCTTTGAAATAAATAGATTGTTTCACTTATGTTTAATAGATTGACAGCATACAGCAAAATAAAATGCTTAAGTGAAACACTTTTTATCCTAAACCATTACTGCAATTTTCCCCACAATTTTGAGTTTTATTTTTCTTTATTTCAATAGCTTTAGAGCGTACAAATAGTTTTGGGTTACATAGTTGTATTGGATAGTGGCAAAAAAGTCCAGACTTTAAGTGTACCCACCACCCCCACCTGTGCACATCGTACATGATAGATTATTTTTTTGTCCTTCCATCTCTTCCCTCACTTCCCCTTCTGAGTCTCAAATGTTGATTATATCATTCTCTATGCCTTTGCAGATCCTTAGTTTAGCTCCCACTTATAATTGAGAACATACTTTGTTTGGTTTTCTGTTCTTTAGTTAGTTCACTTAAGATGATGTTCTGCAGTTCCATCCAAGTTGCTACAAAAGACAGTATTTCATTATTTTTGATAGCTGAATAGCCTTCTATAGTGTTTATATACCACATATTCATTATCTACTAATTAGTTGGTAGGCATTTAAGTTGATTTCACATCTCTGCAATTGTGAATTTTGCTGCAATGAGCATGCAGGTGCGGGTGTCTTTTTTACATAACAACTTCTCATCCTTTGGGCAGATAAATACTAGTTCAAATAGTAGATTTACTTTTAGTGATTTGAGAAAACTTTATATGAATTTCCATAGAGATTGTACATATTTACATTCCAACAGTGTATAAGCATTCCTTTTTCTCTACTTCTACACCAGCATCTATTGTTTTTATTTATTTAATGATGACCATTCTGATAAGTGTAATGTGGTTTCTCATTGTGGTTTTATTTATATTTCCCTGATGATGAGCACTGTTGAGCTTTTTTAAAAATATATTTGTTGGTTATTTTTTATCTTCTTTTGAGAGAAGTCTGTTCACATTGTTTGCTCACTTTTTTTTTTTTTTTTTTTTTGGAGTCTCACTTGGTCACCCAGACTGGAATGCAGTGGCCGCTCCGCTCCCGGCCAGCGCAGCCTCGACCTGCTGGGCTCCGGCGATCCTTCCGCCTCAGCCTTCCCAGTAGCTGGAATTATAGGTGCGCGCTACCATGCCCGGCTGATTTTTTGATTTATTGTAGAGATGAGTTCTTGCTTCCCAGGCAGGTCTCGAACCCGCGGGCTCAGGCAATCCACTCACTTCAGACTCCCAAAGGTGCGGGATTACAGGCTGAGCCACCGAGCTCAGCTGTTTGCTCACTTTTTAGTAGGGTTATTTTTTTTCCTTGCTGATTTGTTTGAGCTCTTTGTATATTCTGGATATTAGTCCTTTATCAGATGTATATTTTGTTAATAATTTCTCCCATTCTGTAGGTTGCCTACTTTCTCTGTAGATTATTTCTTCTGCTGTGCTGAAGCTTTTTAATTCAATTAAGTCCCACTAATTTATTTTTGTTTTATTTTCTTTGCTTTTAGGGCTTTAGCCATAAATTCTTTACCTGAGCCTATGTCCATAAAAGTTTTTCCCATGTTTTCTTCGAGGATTTGTATGGTTTTGGAACTGACATTTAAGTTTTTAATCCATCCTGAGTTAATTTTTGTATATAAGGAGAGATAGGAACAAAGTTTCATTTTTCTGCAAGCAGCTATACAATTTTCCCAACAACACCATTTGTTGAAAAGTGTGTCTTCTCCCAATGTCCTTTCCCCAGTGTATGTTTTGGCTGCTTTGTCAAAGATCAGTTGGTTGTAGGTGTTTGGGTTTATTTCTGGATTCCCTATTCTGTTCCATTGGTCCATGTATCTGCTCTTGTACCAGTACTATGCTGTTTTGGTTCTACAGTCATGTAGTATAATTTGAAGTTAGGTCATGTGATGCCTCCAGCTTTGTTCTTTTTGCTTAGAATTGTTTTGGCTATTCTGGCTCTTATTTGGTTCCATATAAATTTTAGAATTTTTTTTCTATTTATGTGAAAAAATACATTGATATTTTGAGAGGGATTGCATTGGATCTGTAGATTACTTTGAGTAATATGGTAATTGTAACAACATTAATTCTTCCATTCCATGAGCATGAAATGTTTCCCAATTTGTTTGTGTACTCTACAACTTTTTACAATCAAAGCTTTGTAGATCTCTTTGTAGAAATCTTTCACCTCCTTGGTTAAATATATACTTAGATATTTTAGCTTTTTGACTGCTTCTGTAAATGGAATTGAGTACATTATTTGATTCTCAGTTTGGTCACTAATGGTGTATAGCAGTGCTACTGATTTGTATGTGTTGATTTTATATCTTGAAACTTTATCTATTTACTTATCAAGTCCAGGAGTCTTTAAGGGGAGTCTTTAGGATTGTCTAGGTTTTTATATCATACTGTTGGCATACAAAGGTAGTTTGATTTATTCTTTTCAAATTTTTTTTTCTTGTCTGAATTCTCTGGCTAAGACTTCCAGAACTATATTTAAGAGTGGTGAAAGGGGGTATCCTTGCTTTATTCCCATTCTTAGGGGAATGTGTTCAACCATTCTCCATTTAGAATAACAATGGCTGTGTGTTTGTCATATATGGCTTTTAATTGTTTGGGGGAATATTCCCTCTATGCTTACTTTACTAAGGGTTTTTATCAGAAGTGATGCTGGATTTTTATTAAATGCTTATTTTCTACAACTATTGAAATGATCATATAATTTTTGTTTTTAATTCTATATGTAGTAGATCATGTTTGTTGACATGCATACGTTGAACCACTCTTGCAATCCCTGGGATAAAATCTACTTGGAAGTGGTGTATTTTTTTTTTTTTAATATGCTGTTGACATTGATTTGCTGATATATTTTGAGGCTAATTTTCACCTCTGTGATCATAAGGGATATTGGTTTGTAGTTTTCTGTTTTTGCTGTTTCTTTTCTGGCTTTGTTATCAGAGTGATGCTGACTTTATAGAATGAGTTGGGAATAATTCCCTTCTCTTCTATCTTAGGGAATAACTTCAGTATAATTTGAACTAGTTCTTCTTTGAAGATCTGGTAGAATTCAGCTGTGAGTCCATTAGTTCCTGGATTATTTTTTTGAGAGACTTTTATTGCAGTCTCTCTTTTAACCTTAACCCTAATGCTAACACTAACCCTAACCCTAATTATGTTCAAGTGAAGTTTGGACCTCTCCTTGGTTCTCACTTTGCCTGGTTTAGGATCAGGTACCCTTATTGATATTATGTGCCCCGCCCCTTTCCTTCTTTCCCTGGCAGTGTCCCACTACTGCTTATGCCTTTCTTATAGTATTTGATAAATGGTCAGGGTCCACTTATGAATGAGAATATGTGTTATTCAGTTCTTAGTTTCTGTGATAGATCACTGAGTATGATAGACTCTAAATCCATCCAACTTGCTGTGAAGTGATCTTTTAGTCTTGTTAATGTAGGTCTTAAGCACTCTCAACTTTTCACTGAACACAACTTTGGCTGTTTCCCAGAGGTCTTGATATCTTGCTTTATTTTTGTCATTCATTTTGAGAAATTTTTTAAATTTCCATCTTGATTTTATTGTTGACCCAAGAATAATTCAGGAACAGATTGCTTAACTTCCATGTATTTGTTTGCTTTTACAAATTCTTGGAGTTAATTTCTAGTTTTATTCTACTGTGATCTGAGAAGGTGTTTGATATTATTTCAATTTTTTTAATTTATTGAGACTTGATTTGTGGGTTATTGAAGACTATTCCATGTGCTGATGAGAGAGATTCATATTCTGAATTTTGGGGATTGAATGTTCTGTAGATACTGCTTAGTCTCATTTGCTCAAGGCTCCAATTTAATTCCAATATTTCTTTGTTGCCTTTCTGCCTCAATGGTCTATTTCTGCAATTGGAGTGATGCAGTCTCCCACCACAATCATCTCTCTCTCTCTCTCTCTCTCATATATATATATATATATAATTTGTTTTATAAAGCTAGGGACTCTGGTGTTAGGTGCATATATATTTGAAATTGTTATGTCTTCTCATTGGATTAACCCCTTTATCATATTATAATAACCATCATTGTCTCCTTTGTACTGTTATTAAGTCTGTTATATCGGGCATGAATGGCTACTCCTGCTCACATTTTGCTTCCATTTGCATGGAACATAATATTTTTCCCACCCCTTTACCTTGAGTCTATAGTGAAGTGGGTCTCTTTTGTTGTTGTTGTTGTTGTTTGTTTGTTTTCATTCTGCCAGTCTATACATTTTTAGTAGAGCATTGAGATAATTTACATTCAGAGTTAGTAATAATATGTAAGATACTATTAATTAATCATGCTCATTATCTGTTGGCTTTATGTATGTATATATGGATGGATGGATGGATGGATTGATTTATCTATTTATTACTGGATTCTGCAAGGCTCAGGGGCCCTCCAAGTTCACAGGAGGAGCACAGAACTCTTGAATTTCCCTCACTCACCTTCCCTACTGTGTCAGAGGCTGCTGGTTGTCTGTGGTGATCCAGGCGAGAGTCTGGCTAATTCCAGCCCAGGTTGATAAATTTTTATCTCCTTTATTAACACTTTCTTGAGTCATAGGACATACTACTGATTCTGTTCCTCTCTGGATGCTGAGGAAATTGTTTCTAATTCAATTTGCTCAGTAGGGGAAATACACTCTAGTTGCTTCATGTTGGCTGTCTTAATTTTCTTGCCCTAATTTTCTCCAAATTTATGACTCATAAAAACTATTTTTAATTTGTACTAATTGACCAACTTTTGCACACATTTTGTGTGCTCATATGTATTTATGTCTGTGAGTGTGTGCACACGTATGTGTACAAATATATGCATATATATTTACTATACTGAACTTGTTTATTCAAATACTTATGAAGTTATAAGCATGTCTCTTAGAAATGAAGAGTCTTTATCTTTCTCTCTTTTGTTGATGCTGTCAGGATGATATTCCTTAGTGCACTGTCTAAAGCATAAATGCAAGAGTTGAAACATATGTACAAAAAG
>NW_007035693.1:0-64005 GCF_000164805.1 Carlito syrichta | reverse complement strand
CCACCCCTTTACCTTGAGTCTATAGTGAAGTGGGTCTCTTTTGTTGTTGTTGTTGTTGTTGTTGTTGTTTGTTTGTTTTCATTCTGCCAGTCTATACATTTTTAGTAGAGCATTGAGATAATTTACATTCAGAGTTAGTAATAATATGTAAGATACTATTAATTAATCATGCTCATTATCTGTTGGCTTTATGTATGTATATATGGATGGATGGATGGATGGATTGATTTATCTATTTATTACTGGATTCTGCAAGGCTCAGGGGCCCTCCAAGTTCACAGGAGGAGCACAGAACTCTTGAATTTCCCTCACTCACCTTCCCTACTGTGTCAGAGGCTGCTGGTTGTCTGTGGTGATCCAGGCGAGAGTCTGGCTAATTCCAGCCCAGGTTGATAAATTTTTATCTCCTTTATTAACACTTTCTTGAGTCATAGGACATACTACTGATTCTGTTCCTCTCTGGATGCTGAGGAAATTGTTTCTAATTCAATTTGCTCAGTAGGGGAAATACACTCTAGTTGCTTCATGTTGGCTGTCTTAATTTTCTTGCCCTAATTTTCTCCAAATTTATGACTCATAAAAACTATTTTTAATTTGTACTAATTGACCAACTTTTGCTACTGTTTTCTATTAGTTCTAAACCTACCAAGAAAGCATATTGAATGTTTACTATAAATAAATATTTCAAAGAAATTGAAGTTTATTTTCTACCTGCATGCCAACTGTATTCGTACATTTCTTTTACTTTATAACTTGGATTGAAGAATTGGTGTAATTCAAGAGATTAAATCTTTACCAAAGAGAGATCTGAGTTTAAACCAAGTCAACTGCTCTACATAAACCTAAAATATTCTTGATTTCTGGATGACTGAGATTGTTTTGTGTGCTCATATGTATTTATGTCTGTGAGTGTGTGCACACGTATGTGTACAAATATATGCATATATATTTACTATACTGAACTTGTTTATTCAAATACTTATGAAGTTATAAGCATGTCTCTTAGAAATGAAGAGTCTTTATCTTTCTCTCTTTTGTTGATGCTGTCAGGATAATATTCCTTAGTGCACTGTCTAAAGCATAAATGCAAGAGTTGAAACATATGTACAAAAAGCATACAATATTTTCTGGTTATTAAACTTTTTGATTTTATCCCCAAATTCTTGATAGAATGTTAACGTCAAGTATAGCTAACTTAGAAATCTGACTGCTTATAAAAATTTTCTCCCCATTTTTCTCCCAAACAAAATGAATTCAATATATTCTCTAAATTTTGCATTATACTATACCTTCAAATTTAGGGAAAGCACATTTCAGTTGAAACACAACCTAATTGTGTGACCATGGGGAAGTCACTTATTCTTTCTAAATTATTGGCACATAATTGACACTATGCTATGCATTTAACACCATGGAATCTTATTTTATTAATATGCAAAATGTAAGTTATAATGCTCAAGATGGGAAAAAATAAAGTAATGAACACAAAACCCACACAGGTAGCTTTTTTAAAATCATAATCATAATGTATTATTTCTTGTTTACTCTTCACAGGCATGTGAAGTATATAACAAAATGACTAAGAAGATGAATGGAAATATCTAAGATACACATTTACTAAATTATAGGTATGCTTTTAAATATCCCTTTTCTTCTCTTCATTCATGTATTCAAAATATATAAGGAGCACCCATCAATTTTTGGCACTGTACCAGTCCCTAGTAATAAAGGATAAAGAATAAATAAAAATTCCAAGTATAATAGGGGAAGCAGACAAGTAAACCAAATATTGCAGTTCAATAAGACAATTGTTATGACAGAAATATAGCCAGGTGTGCTGGCTTATACCTGCAATCCCAGCACTTTGGGTGGCCGAGGTAGGAGGGTCACTTAAGGCCAAGAGTTTGAGACCAACTTGGGCAACACAGTGAGGACCTGTCTCTACAAAAAACAAAAATTTCAGTTAGCTATATGAGACTTGTGATATGAATCACTAGCTTTTCATCTTTCAATGAGGACCCCTAACTGCTTGATAGGTGAAGGAAGAATAACATCCAGCAACTAGTCATGAAACTTGGATAAGGGGACATAATGACTAGTGTGAAATTATTAACTCTTGAGAGGCATGAAGGAGTTGTTACCTACAAGAAAAATGGACTAGGATGACTATTGTACAATTAAAGAAAGACAAAAGATGGTTACAAGACAATCACCAAGAACTCAACTCACTAGTAATGCTAGCACAATGGTGGGATCAGCAGATGCTAAACACTGTGAAGGGAGAGGGAGGGAAGAGGGAGAGGAGCATATGGCAACACACTGGATACCTGGTCCACTAGAAGGGAGAGAGCAGTCAAGCTAGAAGCTCAAACTTCACCTGCATGCAATCTACTTATGTAGTAAATCCCCACTTGTACCCCACAACTCTAAATTTTTTTTTAACATTTTTTGAAGAATTCAAGGCAAAAGATAAAAGTCCAAAGATCTCTTTGGCAACAATTAAGGAAGTCTCAATCTCTTGCAGAGAGGATGACAAGAGGCAAGACTAAAATGTAGATGTAACAGAACTTCAGACAATTTAGAATTTTCAGTCACGGTAGGTCTCTGATATCAAGATCAGGATGTAATAGAGAAATGAAACTCTTAGACTTGGAATGAAGACATCTGGGAAGATCAACAGAAAACTTTGAACTTATAGATTGCCTAAGAATACGTGACTCTGCAGATCTGGGCTCATTCTCCCTTTTTAAAAGATAGTACTTGAGGTTTTTGCAGGGGAAACAATTGACTCAGAATTGCTATAAGAAAATGCTTGTTGGCTTCCTGGTACCTACTTTCACTTGCCGGGGACCAGCTCCAGCCGGGTTCAGGGTACCCCAAAGGTGGAGACGGCGTCGGCAATTGCGGGGAAGAGAAAGAAAGAGACTGGACTCCAGTCTAGTGCAGAAGCGATGTGTGTTATTGGGAATTACAACGGGTCTTTTATACACAAAGTCAGATGTGGGAAGGGCGTCCCCCAACCACCAGAAACTTAATCCATGAAAACTTAATCAATGATTGCCCTTAAACCATTTTCATATGATAATCTTAAAATCCCATAACAAAGGATAACCTAATCCGTGACTGATATATTCTATAAACCTTTTTCATCCTAAGCAATTGACTTATGCCAAGTTAAATAATTCTATAGAAGCTTAAGTATTTACTTTACAAATGAAAGTGGCCCACCCCAGAACATGTGGAATGTGGCCCAGTCCAAAGTTCACAGTGGGCTACCTGCAAGTAACCCAGCCGCATTCTTTCAACAAAATGGCTGCCTTCTAAAACTATATTCTACAATTTACACCTTCAATAAATCCTAAGATCATGACCCAGAAGCCTGTGACCAATACTAAGGCTCTTAGATGTGACATGAGTTTAAATTATAAGTTGTGTGAAAGCCAAAATTGCAGTTTGTGGAAGAATGGGAGCAATGAGCTTATAAAGTTAGCTTGTGTTTGTCCCGATCTCAGAGTTTCTATGTTTTGAGCTCACAGGAGCTTAATCTGGTTAGTGCTGAATAGAAAGGAGGAGGAAATGGGGTCAATAGCTCCCGAACGCATCCTAGTGGTCTTGAGGTCAACAGCCCTTCCTGATCCCTAACGCGCAGTGGGCCTCCGTGGCCGGCTCCCAAAATTCACTTCTCCTTCTGCTAGCATCCTCAACTCCTAGCAACCAGAACAATAATAAGTTTCAGGTACTTGTATGCCTTACTCTGGTTGTGCTGGACCTGCTAAGAGGGTCTATATACTAAGTGCTGTGAGAGAGCTGTGGGATATGGTTAATATGTACCAGCAGGAGAAGAAACTGTGAGGTTAGATCCTGAAAGTGCTGTATCCAAGAGGAAGTATAACATAAAGTTGTATAATGGAGAGTGAATCATGATGAGAAACATCATGCCATGAAATAGGATTGGATGCTTTAGCCAGGACATGGGCAATAGTGTTTGTAGACTGACAACGTGAATCTTGGCAACTTGTAAAAAACGCCATCATAAGTAAAGTAGAAACCAGAAATGTTATTGGTAGATGGTGAAGGAAGGGTTCAAAAGGCTTGGGGAGATGAGCATACTAGAGTAGATAAACTCTGCAAGGCTGAAAAACCTCTAGTTTTCTAGTCTCTATAAGAGAGACTAGAGGAGCATGTGTTTACCAAAATGATAAAGAAAACACCAGGGGTGAAGCACCGGCATCAGTGAAAAGTGGCACTAGGACTCACAGTGCCACTTGGAACTCCTATTGAAGTCATATGTCACACATAAACATATGAGTGTCTGATATTTAATGGAGTCCAGGAGCAATGCCAGGTCCCAGGGAATTCACTGGGTCTACAGACACATCTTTCTGTCAATTTATATACAGTAAAAATGAGCATACTTAATATTTGCTAAGACCTTAAATTAGTTTCTTGACCTGCAGAATGAGAGCTATCCTAGAGGGGAAGGTCCCATATAGGACCCGTAGCAACACTTTTATTCCACAACCTAAGATAGTAAATCAAAATTACTATTCCATTTCAGGAGAAATGGCAAATATTAGTGTCAGCTTCAAAGATTCCAGTAGTGATGGCCTTCGTTGTGTTTATCCATCAGTCTTGCTCTTAAAAATTGAGTGAATCATGGCATGTGACATCAATTACTTACAATTTAAACAAACAGTGGCCCTAATTACTGTTGTTTTATGTGAATTTGAATCTTTTTCAGAGTAGTTTAACATAGCCTTTGACACATGACACATGATATGTTGAAATTGTTCCACTGAATGCTGTCTTTTTAAATTTTTTTTATTCCTCTCATGACAGAGGAAAACAAAAAAATTCACATTTACACATAATGGACAATAGAATTAATTACAGCCTTGCTCTAGAGAAACGCTGTAAAATATCCAAAGGGTCCTAGACTGTATGAGCAATTGAGCAAGAGTCACAGTGTTCCATGAATCAGACTAGAGAACAAGAATGGGTAAGAGTTCTGCAAACCTTGATGAGATACATATGCTTAAGAGGGTGAGAGATCAACGTTTTGAAGATTCAGAGATACACTGTATTAGTCAACTCTTTAGGAGTCTGGTGGTTCTGAGCTTGCTTAACATCCCCTTCAAAGTACAGAATAAACAATTTCATATCTTATCTCTCTAAAAAAGAGACATTCATAGTTAAAGAACCATATTGGGTTCTAGAGGCAACTTATTTCATACTTGGGAATTCTGTTCTGCCCTAATTGTAGGATGAACCGGAAGGCTGCCAGCTTTGAGTGGGGTCCAGAGACAGAAAGATTTTTTTGCAATAAATCCAGGCTTCAGTGTAAGTAAGTCTGATTTTTGAACTTTCCTACAGTCCCGACCTAAATGTGACACCAAACCTAAATGCTGTAGAAAATGATGTCCTAATAGACAATCTTGATTTTATGGTTTTGTGTGAATTTATAAAGTTAGATGTATTGATGTTAATACTGCATTTATCTAAACTTAAACTTTTTTTTTAGGTAAGTCTCTACCAGTCATACAGATAATTATTCCAAAGTTGTTGTATTTTATTTAAATCATTCTCAATTTCTGAAAAATTTTGCTTTCTATATTTAGCTGCCATCTTATTTGCTTCAAACAACCTTTTACTTATTATTTACTTTTCTTTACAAATTGTGCTTTAGAGGGTATGTTTGTGTTTGTGTGTGGATTAGAAAGGAAATAAAGGGGATAATATAGAAAGGGTTTTCAAGAAGGCAGCTACTTTTAATTTACTATGTTTCCTAAATCACTCTCTTTTGGGGTTGATAATTATTCTACAGCAATATAAATATTACAGAAAAACACTTTTAAGCTTTTGTATTTTTCTCCTATGTTAATTAATATTTTAATCCTTCAAAATTGCTTTGTTCATGTTTTCAACATCAAGGCTCTGATATACTTTACTTTTATAATCATGAAATATGCAAAATTATATGTAATTATAAACTTATATTCCCAAATCATTTTAGAAAACTGGGACGAAAATTTCCCAGAAGGAATTTTCAGACAATTAAAGCATTAAAAAAAATCATAATTTAATATTGGTCAAAATAATAAGTCTAAAGATATGCATAATTTTTAAATATGTGCTGACTCATTTTTTCTTAGCTTCTCAAAATTTTTTATGGTTTATATATTTATATTAACTAAAACTTGAAAATAATTCTCTATTTCTGTCTCTTTCCATTTTCATCTTATTTCAATGTGAGTCTGACTTGATTTACTTACTCAAGATAAAATACAAGTGTGTAAATAATTATTGAATTAGAGATTAGATTATGTCCTTTCATTTGTAAGTGTCGGAATTTACAAAGTTCAATTTACTTTTTACTAAAACAGGAGCTTACTTGTTACCATCAGCAAAACATCCATTATACTTGCAAATAAATTGGATAAATAGAAAGTTAATGATATAATGTTGGGTTGAATTAATGATTATTTTCAATTTAAGTATAATATTGAAATTTTCTGATTATAAAGTAATAGGATCTAATTGAGAAAGTGTAAGGTATGAGAAATATACCAAGTGTAAAAATTTGTCAGAATTCATGGATCATCTTAATAAATATTTCTTTATTATATTTTTCTTTGTGTCTGTGTGTATATGTTTCTGTATATATTTTCTACAAATTTGAGATTCTATCATGATAGTGTTTTGCATCCTTTTTAATGCATTACATCTTGAGCCTCCTCCCATGTCTTTAAACGTTGTTTGAAAATATAATTAAGATCATTCAAATAATATTTACACTTTGTACATATTTTAACTGTTTCAGAATTGTATTTATTTCATCTACTTAGACATTTTAAAACTACTTGGAATTTTGTATATATCTTTTATAATTATATACCTCAACGTCTAATTCATTTCATGTGACAAATTCTTACAAGTGGAATAAATGAATCAAAGCTGAATTAAATATAGATGCTTTTGACCATATCGCAAAAACATACCACAAACATGCTAACATATCCTAGATAATAATACAATTATGTATCAGAATAGATGGCTCAGAATTATGCAGGCATAATTCAGAATTATGCAGGCATCAGGTATAAGACCATCAACATTTCTTGTCTGCTTTTTAGTATTATATGACCTCTGCCCTTCCTCCATACTGGCTTTATCCCCAGGATGGCTTTAAGTAGATTGCCAAAACAACTGAAGCGATGTACATTCTCATGCATGCCTAAGAGAAGACAGATACCAATTCTTTTGGGTTTAGTCACATTTTCACTTCTGGACCAGTAATATTTACTGGAATGAAGGCATGGAAGTTACTGATGACCAAAGAAGCATAAAAATTACGGTCATAGATTTTTGCCATGCTGATCCCTCTGGCTGGGGCACTATTTCCCAGGGCTGTCATATTTTCCCTTCTTTGCATTACTCAGTTATAGATTTATTTATTATCTCATTAAAACATTTTTTGAAGTCTTCATATAAAATTTTCTCTTTAAGTGTCTCATGACAACAAACATTTTATGTTATATGGATTTTATAACATTTATTACTGTTTAAATGAGCATTATTAGCCAGGTATGGTGGTTCATGCCTGTAATCTTAGTGCTTTGGGAGGTCAAGGCAGGAGGATTGCTTGAGCCCGGAAGAGGACTGCTTGAGCCCAGCCCAGGAAATATAGTGAGTCTCCACAAAAAAGTTAAAAAATTAGTTGGACATGGTGGTGCACAACTATAGTCCTAGCTACTCAGGAGACTGAGGTGGAAGGATTGCCTAAGCTCAGTGGGGCAAGACTGTGGTTAGCCGTGATCATGCCACTGCGCACCAGCCTGGGTGACAGAGTAAGACTCTGACTCAAACAAACAAACAAACAAAAGTTGTACATTATTTATTATAGTATGCATGTATTTATTGTCTATTCCTTTCACTAGAATAAAAGTATCATGTGTATGTCCCATATGTCATCAGATTCCAAGCAGCCTAAAATATCTCTGCCATATTTCCTACTGTGTTCCTTGAATTTGACACAAGAAAGATGTTCAAAAAACATTTGAAGAAAGAAAAATATAAAAAAGCAAAGACAAGGGTAGAGAAGGAGGAAAAAAGAGGAAAATGAAGGATGGAGGGAGGGTAAAAAGAAAGGGGAAGAAATAAGGAAAGAGGGATAAAAAGGAGGAAGGAAAGGAGGGAGGGAGGCAAGAAGAAAGGGAGAAAAGAAGGGAAGGAGATAAAGAGAGAAGGAAGGAGGCAACAAGGAAGAGAGGAAGAAAGGAGAGAGAAAGTGTAAAAAAAAGTCAATGTATATTATTCACATTTTAGATGACACATCTAGACAATTATACTGCTCTGGCTCTCCTCTAACTGACCATATTGGTACTTGCAATAGTTATCTATTACTGTATAGAAAGTTACCCCAAAACTAATCAACAATAGAAAACATTTATCATCTCTACCCGTTCCTGAAAGTCAGGAATGTAGGATAAACGTAGCTGGGTGTTCCTAGCCTAAAGTGCCAATGAGGTAGCAGACAAGTTGCCAACAGAGACTGCTGTCATCTAGAGGTTTGAATGGAGCTTAAGGAATTGCTTCCAAGCTTACTAATGTGGCTGCTGACAAAAGGTTTTAGTTCCTAACCACAGGACGTAACATATAGAGCTTCCCATCATATAACAATTTGATTCTACCAAACATGTAATCCAAGAAGAAAAAAAGCAAGGCAGAAGCCAAAATGAATTTTATATTCTAATTTGGGAAGTGACGTACCATCACATCTACCATATTCTATTAGCAACAAAATCAAACCATAAACAATACAATAGAGAAATAAGATTGTGAATATTAAGAAGTAGAAATTACTTAGCGCTGTATTGAAGACTGGATACCAAAAATTCACTCTCTGCCTCCCAAAAATCCTTCTCAGTCAAGTCTTCCAAGGTACACAGTAGAATAATACTTTTAAAATAATAACTCAGTGTCCAGAATCTTGGCATTTAAATCAGGTCTAGATGCAGATGTGGCTCCTTTGATGTAGTCTGTCAAGTACAGTTCCTTAGGTACAGTTCCTCTCAATCTGTAGACCTATGAACTAAAGAGACTGCACACACACACATACACACACACACACACACACACACACACACACACACACACCAAACATAGTAATTAGGCCTAGTCTTATTACCAAGACTGTTAATATTCAAAAGGGAGGAAAAGGCACACAGGAATCATTGGTCCAAAGCACTTTTGAAATTCAGCCAGGCACATGTTGAATATTCATTGACAAAGACTCAGTTTTCCTCTGGCTCAGGAGTTATTCTCCAAGGTTTTTAATTCATCTCTCTGAATCATGCTTATTGTTTTTCATTCAAAATGGCACATGTGTGCAGCTGACTAGTAATTCTATATGCTGGTAGAATTTTGTAACAACTCCCTTGTCTTTTGAACTTTTTCTGTGCCATTTAGCATAAGCTGACTGTGTTTTTGCTGACAAAATTATTTTTAAAATGTTGTAGGGATTCTGGGAATCTTACTGGTATTAACTCCATTAGACAAACCCGCATCCACAAATCTCTACTTTTGATGTCTTCCAAGAAAACTGAGGGCAGCACCCTCAAGCTTAGGAACTCTGTTGTTTATCAGAGATCTGTGTAGCATAAAACTAAGTCACTTAAAAGGGCATTGGTTTGTCTCAATGCTCTGAAGAGTAATATTTTATCTTTCTGAAATTTTAAAAAAGGATTTCAGAGTCATAACCTCATCTTACTTTTAGACCATGCTTTTCAAAGAATGTCCTGAATTTGGTCTTTGATTGAAAGCAATTTATTTTTGTTTCTATTATGGTATCATTTGACATATGTAGAGGCTGAGAATTTTCAAAATCCTCAAATCCTGACTTATCAAGTCCTGGCTTTTTTTGTTGTTGTTTAACAGTTCATTTAAAAATTCATCTCTCTCACCTAACATTTTTCAAGAAGCAGTAAGAAGAATCCAGGCAGTATCTTCTTGTGAAGCGCTTTCACACTGAGTTCCTTTGCTTGAAAAACTCCTCAATTAGATCACCCTGTTTACTAGATATATTTTCTACTATATTCTTTCTTGCAGAGAAGAATGCTGCTAAACTTTGTGTCACATTACATAATAGTGATCCTCTTCCCCTAGTTTTTCAGAAGGGCTTTTTTACTTTTCTAAAATCCTTCCCTGGTCACCTTTATAAAGATTATGGTGCTTCTAGTAACATTTTTTAGGTATTTTGTGCTTTAACTTACACTGTCCTTACAATTACTATCATATTCCAAAGTCATACTCACATTTTAGTTTTAATTAGGACAGCACCCCACCCTTGGTACCAAAAGTCACATTATTTTTCTAATTCTGCATTTAGTAACATAAGACAACAGATGTGTTACTTCATAGTTGATATGGGTTAGAAATCTGGGCACAGCTTCATTGGTTGTCTGGCTCAAGGCTTCTCAGGAGATAGCATTCACAATTTTATTGAGTAATTCCATGTGAGGTACTGACTGAAAGTTTAAAATTCAGAATTCACTCATGTAGTTTTTTGAAGGCAGATCACTTACCACGTGTGTCTTTCAGCAGGGCTGATTCACAGCATAGAACCTGGGTTCTTCCAGAGTGAGTGATTCAAAATGAAATGAGACCACTCAGAGCAAGAACTATGATCTTTTTATTAAAAAATTTCAGAAGTCATATTCCATTACTTCTGTTATATAATATTCCCTAGAAGTGAGTCAATAATTCCAGTCTATACTGGAAACTTTGTACCCAGGTACACAAAACAGCAGGGAGGAATCATTTGGGTCACCTTGGCAGCTGTCTATTGCAGAATTTTTATAATTGGCCATAGTACAGGAAGAGAAACAAACAAGATATCCATAGTCCATTAAGAACCTTGTGGGACAAGAGGGATAAAAATGAGAAGTTGGATATCTGGGGTGGGAGAATAGGGCAAAAACAACTTTCTTTTTTTCAAATCTGCATATTTTTTAAAGTTTATCTTTTAATTTAATCTTCTGTTGTAATAGTGCCTTTATGTGAAACATATAAGTAATCTAAGAATAATTATTGAAGTTAACCATAAAAGCAATTTAAAATATCCTGGGAAGACAAATACAGAGGTAGTTTTTGAAAGTCATGGTAGTGTTAGCACCTAAGAATCCAATTTTAAACATCAGTATTTATGTTTCTACCGTATATTCAGTAAAAATAAGACTTCTGTTCATCCTTGAAACTTTACCTTAAACTTTATTTTCTCAGTATCCTAATGTTTGGGAACAATAAAAAAAGAGCCCTATAAAAGATTTTCTTAGGTACTACTCAAAAGACTTTGGATTTTTAAAAATGATTTTACGAAAGCATATTAATTAATTCTTTAGACTGTACTATGACCTTAGAGGACTTGGTTGATTTTTGTTTGATTATCATATTCCTTTTCCAGCTCTGTTTGTCCATTTCTTCAAATTATCAAAAGCCATCATTTTTTGTCTTTTATTTGCAATGTTAGAAATGCAGAAATATCAAGTTTGTTTGCTTTTGTCTCAGCATTCTTTGAATGGCATTGTTTATACAAAGTGTGAGCAAACAAGACTTTACTCTTAATTAGCATTCAAATAATCTAGTAATTTAAATATTTGCATGTGCTGAAATTTATCAAATCTCTGCATAAATGAAATGAAATAAGATTTCAGGGCAATTAAAGAAAGAACTACAATTCTCAATTAGACATAAACCCAAACTTAAATGTAGTATTTACTGATGAAACTACTAACTGGCCAAGCTTTTAAAATTGACATTATGTCTGAAAAAACAGTGAGGATACATTAAGAGTATACATAGATATTATAATTACTTCCCTAAGAACTTGTAAGAATTTAAGTATAGTGACCAAGTAGATAGATTTTTCTATCACAAATGAACCGGAGTAGGAAGACTTTTTCAAAGTCTTATTTCTATTATTATAGTAACTAAACAGCAGAAGTTCCTCAACATAAAAGCTCTTATTAATCCTGAGAACAAAGAATAAACTGTGAGAATCCCATGTTTCTAAAAATTGATGATAATTGTACTAGTTGTGATAACTTGCTTAAAATAAATGATTTGAATTTGTCATTTTGTCCATATTAATTGATAGAAAACATGATAATAAGCTATTCATAAATCTATTGTGATACAACCTAATAATTTACTAGAATTGTCCAATACAAGTAACAACCCTTTTCCCAAGCATCAAAATATATGTAAAATAAATGTTGAATTAATTATGTATACTGGGTATAGGTATAGAATGCCTGTAAGTCAGAGTTAGCATAGTTTAAAAAATGAAGAATTCAGTTATAAATAATGTAAGAGTGAAGGAATTTAACTGTACCTAAAGTTTCATACTTTTTAAGTTCTAGGATAATGGCAGAGAAACAGAAACAAGGAGAGGTTTGAGTTTTCGAAAATGCAAACAACGTCTGCAAATAGGTTAACAACACTAATTTTTTCCAGTGACTAATATACTCATATACTGTGCAGTTATGAGTATATGCTACTCTTCAGTAAGTTGAAATTTATTAGAATAAAGATAATCACTTTTTGTGTCATTTTCAAAAGAGCATACATTTTCCTATATTAGCTTCTAAAACTATCTCTAAGAATAACTTATAGCATCATTGAGTTATTCTTAGAGATACTCTTAGATTCTAATATGGGAAAATGTATGCTCTTGGAAAGCTGATTAAAATAAGTCATTACATGGTGATAAATTGAGAGTTTTTAAAAAACTGATATTTACATTTTCTAATACAATATATTGACCTATGTTTGTCAAGACCTGATAATTATTTAGGAAATTAAATATGATAGACCAAGACTAATGGAAACAGCAAGAATATAATGATTGGGATGAAGCAAGCAGTGTCAAATGTAAGTCATCAACATATCACATAACTTTTGGGAAAAATACTAGAAAGTAGTGGTTCAGCACTATGACATCAATTAAAACTAGGCTCTGACAGAAAAGCCACTCTCTCCAGCTGCGCAGGCCCTGTCAGAACGTCAGAGTGTGCACAGAAGAAGCCATATAGGCAGTACTTCAAATATTTATAGGATAGCAAAACTATGGATAATGAAATCAGACATGAAATGTAGCCAAAAAAGTTCTCTGGTTTCAAACGTTAGTTTTGTCTTTACCTCTGCATTGACTTTGAACTTTATTTTGCAAATGTCTCTTTCTGCAGGAAAATTTAAACTGATATTCAAATAGAATTTCAAAATATTTAGTACATTTTCTGTAATAAAAATATGAATATCCTTTATTGCATCATTTTTCCAAATGTATACCTTCTATAATTAGCTTGCTGCTTACAAGATTCTAATAATTTAGTTTGCTTATTTATAATTATTTTATGTAAATATATTATTTTGAAACCACATGTAAATTACAAAACTAACTTTTAAGTTTATGCTAACTTTTTTTTCCTGTGTGAATTTTTTCTTATTTTTTATACAGGATTTATTGAGAGGACAGGAAAGCTCCCATGGTGGGAGGGGACCCAAGGGGATTGACCAAAAGTGAATTTTTAAAGAACAGCTCAAATCATTTTTTACTAGAATTTTTAGGTTAAACAGTTAAAAATTTTTTCAAGATGCAACCATATATTGTATATTCTTACACTTAAACTTTACACTCATAAATAATATGTTAATATAAGAGCAAGAGAAGGTTATTTACAGTAAGTATTGGAAGTTAATCTTGTTATAGCAGTGAGCATTTATAATCCAAGAACAAATGTAATTTTCATCACTCAGTAAATAATCAGACCACCAATAATTTGACTTAATAGTATTTTATAGATTTAGAAACTGCTGATTATGGCCAGGCACAGTGGCTCATGCCTATAATCCCAGCACTTTGGAAGTTGGAGGAGGGAGAATTGCTTGAGACCAGGAGTACAAGATCAGCCAGGGCAACATAGCAAGACCTCATCTCTACTAAAAAAACAAAAACAAAAACAAAGCCTGATGTGGTGGCACATGTCTCTAGTTCCAGGATGTTGAGTCTACAGTGAACCATGATCATGTCACTGCTCTCTAACTTGTGTGACAGAGTGAGACTCCAACTCAATCAAAAAATAAAGTTGCTGATCATATAGCAATGTGTTGATGCTATTATTATGGAACTATCTTCAAAGTAAATAAAAGATTTATTGAGATGTGAGAGTTTACCCCTGTCAGGGGGTTCTTATAGAGTTTGTTGCTGTTGCTGCTGTTTGTTTTCTTTCTTTTGATTTTTGGGTTGATTTATGTGTGTTTTCAATCTTTTACCTGCATTCTTGAGAAGTGCATTTTTGTAGTTTTCTTTCTTCTGCACTGAACATTTTCTTAAGTGTTTCTTGTAGAGATGATCTGGAAGCAGTATAAACTCTTAGGGATTGAATGTCTGGCAAATATTTTAATTCTCCATCATGGATGAAATTTAATTTAGCTAGATAGGTAATTCTTGATTGAAATTGTTTATCTTTAAGAACTTTGAAGATTCCACTCCAATCTCTCCTTGCCTGAAGTGTTTCTGTAGAAAAGTCTGCTGTTATTCTAACTGGTCTTACCTGAATCTGTCAAAAACTTCCTTGCACTGATAAAGGACTTTGACAAAGTCTCAGGATATAAAATAAAAGTGCAAAAGACAGTCATCTTCATATGCACCAACAGTAAACAAACAGAAACCCAAATAAAATGCACAATCCTAATCACAATAGCCAAAAAAAAAAAAAAAAAGGAGAAGAAAAAAAAAAAAAAAAAACCTTGGTGTCTTTCTAACCAAAGAAGTGAAAGAATCACAAACAAATGGAAAAATATTCCATGCACTTGGATTGGAAGAATCAATATTGTTAAGATGTCTATCCTACCCAAGGCAATCTACAGATTTAACAGGATACGCATTAAATTACTAGCAGCATTCTTCTCAGACCTGGAAATGACAGTACAGGAATTCAAATGGAAACATAAATAACAACAAATAGCCAAAACAATCCTCAGCTAAAATAACAAAACAGGAGGTGTCACATTCCCAGACTTTAAACTTTATTGTAAAGCTACAATAATCAAAACAGCCTGGTATTGGTACAAGAACAGGCATGTTGACCAATGAAACAGGATGGAGATCCAGAAGCAAAACCTCAATTTTTCAACCAAATCATCTTTGGTAAAGCCTCCACCAATAACTGAGAGGATAACCTGTTCAGTAAATGGTGCTGGGAAAACAAGTTGACCACATGCAGAAGATTAAAATAAGATTACTACCTATCACCATACACAAAAATCAACTCTAAATGAATCAAAGACCTAAATGTAAAACATCATACAATAAGAATCTTAGAAAATGTAGGAGACACCCTTATGGAAATTGGAACTGGCCACCAATTCCTGATCAAAACCCCAAGTGCCCATGCCATAAAAAATAAGATAGAGAAGTGGGATCTCATCAAACTGACAAGCTTCAGCAAAGTCAAAGAAACCATAAAGAGATCAGGGAGATAGCCCACAGAATGGGAAAAAATATTTGTCAACTATATGTCTGACAGAGGCGTAACAACTAGGATCTACAAGAAATTCAAATGTGCTGAAAAGAAATAAACAGACCCATTACAAAGTGGGCAAAAGATATAAATAGATACTTCTCAAAAGAAGACATATGAGCATCCAACAGATACATGAAAAAATGCTCAGCCTCCCTAGCCATCAAAGAAACGCAAATTTAAAACACACCGAGATACTACCTAACTCCAGTTAGAATGGCTATCTTCAATGACTCAAAAAATAACAGATGCTGGAGAGGATGCAGGGAAAAGGGAAAACTTCTACCCTGTTGATGGGAGTATAAATTAGTATACCCTCTGTGAAAAACCATGTGGTGACTGCTAAAAGATCTAAAAATCCGCCTCCCATACAACCCCACAATCCCCCACTGGGAACATACATGGAGGAACTCAAATCACTTTATGAAAAAGATCCCTGCACACACATATTTATTACAGCATTATTCACAATAACAAAAACATGGAATCAACCCTGCAGCCCATTGAAAGAGGACTGGATTAAAAAATGTGGTACATGTATACAGTGGAATATTATGCAGCCACAAAAAAGGACAAAATTATGAATTTCATGGTAAGTTGGATGGACTTAGAGTCTATAATATTGAGTGATCTATCACAGAAACAAACAACTGAGTATCACATGTTCTCACTCATAAGTGGGTCTTGAACTTTTATCATAATACTATAAGAAAGGGATTGACAGTAATAGGATACTGTCAGGGGGAAAAGGAGGGACTGGATTGGCAGTAGTAGGAAATTGCCAGGGGAGAGAGGAAGCATACCTCATCAACAAGTGTACCTGAATAATGACCATTCGTATACCTAACGCTGAATTGTTCCCCACATCTTTAAAATAATTTTTTTTTACGTAAATACAAAAACATGAGGTTGTGAGATTGGAGAGAGCTTGTTGTATTAATTAGGATGATGTGAGAAGAAATCTTTGAGGTAAAAAAAAGTCAGAGATTAAAAAGAAGCTATTCTCAGTCTTGCTTAAATCTTACAAAGCTCTCTGGGCTACATATGATAGTGTCCTGATTGTCCTTAGGTGAAAGAAGTTTTATTTAACGAATTTGGGAATATTTTTGGATAGACCATGAAGAATACCATATATTAACTAAATTTCTGCTATTAGTTTCTTTTATATTCACCACAAACACTTTCCTTAGTCATACTCTTGGCTGGGAAAGCATATACTTCCAGTTAGTTGCCAATTTTGTGGCTCATTAGAGTGGAAGTTTTTTTTTTTTTTTTTCCAACTGATCTGCATTAAGAAAATTGACACAAACCAAGTGCATAAACATGAATGAATAAGCAAAGATCTATAAATTGGTCTTCTACCTTCATTAAAAACAAGAATAATGGAAGATGATTAAAATATTTTATTTATTCTGAGATTAGAAATTCTAGGTGGTAGAAATATGTAATCGGATATAAAGAATATAAGTTCTTTTGATTAACTAAAAAGTGGTCTTGTAGTTCTCTGACATAGAGAGAAAGCAATTGATCAAACTGAAGTCTGACACTGGGAAAAAATTTAAACCAATTTAAACTTTGAGAAATATTAAAGATTAATAGGGCATAAAAAATGTATGTAGGCTCTGTCTATGAATAATAGTAATTTTATTTCAATTCACTCAAAGTGATGAACATATGAATAGGCTGATACTAAACAAGAAGAGATTAAATTATGTCGAAATTTTGAGTTGAACATGAAGGTATTTGCAATTTTGGACGATATTTTAAGAAATCTTCAACTTTTCAACGCTGTTCTTTTTAGCGTGAAACAGCAGACACTGTTTGTGTGTTATTAACAATCCTCTTTCCTGGTGTTCACTTTCCTGCTTCCAGAAACTCAGTGTTGCTCAGGTGTAAGGCACAGATGAGTTGAGAAAAGATGAGCATTTTCTCATTCTCCAAAAAAAAATCATAATTAGTCTAAGGCAATCATTGCAAAAGCAAACTCTTTGCTAGTGATTGAAAAAAGTTGACCATCTTAGTCAACTCTAGTTATTTGATGCAGCAAAAAGTCACTGGAGGACAGGTATTATTGGGGATTAATCTGAGCAAGATAACTACATCAAGAAATATTGTATGAGCGTCTTCACATAGGCACATTAACTCTACCACTTCTCGTGTTCAGAATCTTTTTTAAAATTGTATTTTATTTTAGATTCGGGGTTACAAGTGCATGTTACGTGAACACATTGCATAGTGGTGAGGATCGGGTGTCCAGTGACCCATTCCCTAGATAGTGAACATTATACACAACAGGAAACTTTTTGAACTCTAAATTCCATTCTCACCTACCCCCTTTTTTAGTATCCCTAGTGTCTATTATTTTTATCTCTGTGGTTGTTTAGCTCCTACAAAAGATTGAGGGAGTGTGGCTTTCTCTTTTTGAGTTAGGTCACTGAGGATGTTCTCTAGTTTATTCCAATCGCATTCAAAGCGGTTTCCCAGTAACTTTCTTATTCCACTCACATTCATCTTCTTCACAGTTGGGAGAGTAAGATACTTAAAATGCTAATCTAATCATGTTAATCCCCTGCTCAAATTCACTAAGTCTCTTCTCAGTTGTCTACAAGACCCAGGCTTCATCTTTAGGAAATTCTCCTATAGCACATCTCCTTCTCTAGGATAATTAAAATATCCATTTTCTATTGCAAATTCCATATTCCACTATAAACATTAGTGTGTGTGACTTTTCAGGAGGATGTGAGTTTTTTGCCGTGACTATTTATTTCTCTATGCCCCATATACAAGACATCACAGACAATATAAAATAACATTATACATATTTGCTGAATAGTGGAATTAATTGTATAAGTATAATTATTTTTAAAGGAAGTAACAACTTCAATTGTTAAGGTTGAGATAGGTCTACAACAACCAAAAAAAATAGGTTTCACAACACATCATTTATTACCATATGCAGTAACATCCTTGCCTGAGGTATGGCACTTTAAGCACATTGCACATTTAATTCTGGAAGCAATTTGAGTATTATCTAATCTGATGTGAAACTCTGAAAGGAGATTTGGGGCTTCAGAAATTTTGACTTCCCTCGGGTACATAGGAATCCAAAAGGCAGTAATTGCATTTCACTGGACTCTCCTAAACTCTCTTTGCTAACACAAATATCTCAAAAATATAAGCTTCTCAATATACTCTTGGTAAATATTTGTTGAATCTTTCATCTATTTGTATTGTGCTTTCTACCAGATCTTCATTCTATCTTGTGCACTTTAACCTAAAATATATCTTAAATTTCAAAGAAAGTATACCACCTATTCTTTCTCTTATATCACAAGAAAAATTTATCTTACAGCTCTAACATCCACAAGTTGAACCGGCATTATGGAAAAAAGAAGTGGGAAAAAGCTGAAAGATAGCAATTTCACCATTTTCAGAGAATATGGTCAAAAAAAATAAAGTAATCATTCTTCTTTGGAAAAGTTACATATTAACTAAATTGATGCATTTATCTTTCAGTGTCAGGACATTCATTTTCCTTAGCTTCCACCATATTATTTTAAGGCTGCTTTTTTGTGTTTGCATAAAATTTAATGATATTTTACTTAGCCTAATTATAAGTGAAAAGTTCAGGGATTTTTTACAAAGTAAACACACCAATAAAACTACCATTCTATTGAAATATTTTAATACTGGCGGCCCTCAGGAAGCCCTTTTTGTGCTCCTTCCAAGCTACCACTCCACTTAAAGGTAAATGCCCTTCTGATTTTTACCACTATGGATTATTATGTGTGTTTTGAACTATACATAAATCAAAGCCTATATTATGTCATAGTTTATTTCTGACCTCAATATGTTTAATGTTATCTTGTAAGAGTTATACAGATCCTTGAATGCAGTAATACATTTTTTTCTCATTTCTGAATAATAGCCATTGTGTGCCAATATTATTATTTATTTTAGTGTGAATGACTATTTCATTTGTATCTATATCAAAACTAATGCAAATAATCCAATTATAAACATTCTAGAACATATGTCTTGGTGCACATATATATGCATTTTAGTTGTATTCACTTAAGATTGATATTACTGTGTCATTAAACATGTATAAGTCTCACTTAATAGAAAAAGACAATCTTTCAAAGTGACTTCTATCAACTTTAACTTTCACCTGAAGTATATGAGTGTTTTATTTATTCTACACCACTATAAAACAATAGTAAACACTTCCTTTTTAAATCACAGTCATTCTGATGAATATATAATAGTAAAGTATGTCATTGCAATTTGTGCTTTTCCAGTAAAAAATTGGGTTAAACAAAAGTCACATGTTTATTGTTACATGTTTATTGGCCATTTGAATATCATTCTTTTGAAATATAGAGAACCTATTCAACATTTTGCCCATTTTTAGTGCTTTTACTTTCTCTCTCATATTGATGTGCAGGAACTTTTTGAAACATTTTCCTGTAATTGCTGGATATATGTTTTGAAAAGGACTTATGTGACTTTGATTTGCATTTTCACACTTAATGGTTCATTCTAATACATGTACTTTCTTACAATAAGCATATTTCAATTTATCAATTATTTTCTTTATGTTCAATACTATTTTGTCCTGTTTAAGAAATCTTTGCCTCCTCGAGAACATTAAGATATTCTCCTATGTTATATCTAGTAGATTCTTTTTACCCTTCTTTTTTTAAGTATACTATCTCTCTAGTATAATCATATTTAGGGATCAAAGTAAAACAATTGTGTACAATATGGTAGCAAAAATACACATCGTTTTCTCTAAATTAAAATATACTGATGCTAAAAATTTATTTTCTCTACTGCATTTACAGAAGTACTCAGCAACCGCATAAGGCTAATGGCTACCTTACCGAACCAGGTGCAGAACATTTCCATACTACAAAAAATTTTGGACTGTGATGATATAGAACCACTTTTTTTCTCACAAATATTTAATTCATCCACCATCATTTGTTAAAATATCATTCTTCTCAAATTCACTTGAGAAGCATACTTGTAATAAAACGACTGTCAATACATGTATGGGTTTGTCTCTGGATTTTCTATTTTGTTCCACAGAATTATTTTGTATTCTTGTGATAAAATCACATTCTGTTAGTTATGCAACCTATACTAAGTATTTCTGCTAGTATAAATTCTCTGAATGTGCTCTTCCCCAAGATTTTCTGGTTATACTTAGCCTATTGCATTTCACATAAATTTGCCACTCTCTACAACCACCCACTGACAAGCTGCTTTGGTTTTGTTAGGGATTGCAGTTAATCTAAAGATCAGTTTGAGGATAACTAATATTTTTACAGTTTTTGATTTCTCCAACCCATAAATCTGGATTCATTTTATATATTTAGGTTTTTAGATTATCTCAGTAATACTCTGTAATTGTCTTTATAGATGACTTTTATATTTTTATAAAAATATGGCTTTGGGTATTTGAGATTTTATTTCAAGTGGTATCATCAAAATTGAAATTGTATTCTGCAACCTTACTAAGTTTACATATTAATTTTTTAATACATCGATTTTTAAATATTTTCTTTACTTGCTATTTTCAAAAATGCTTTGTATTTTGCTGTATTTTTGCTTTATTTAAGTGATTTGGACATCTAGTTCAGTGTTGAATGAAAGTATCAATAATGAAGATGTTTTTCTTTCCCATGATTTCGAAAAAAAATTAGTGTTTGTTGGTTTGTGTGTTGTTTGCCATTAAGCATCGTAATGAACCAGCAAATAGTCTGGACTTATCCTATAATTCTTACTTTCTAATTGTGGTCCATTGGAATTCCAACATCTTTTATCACCATTGTTAAGGGGGAGGGCTATTCTGGAAAGTTGCCCTGCCTAGCCACTTGGTAAACTGAGAAATGCCAGGAAATTAACACCTCAAGGAAGCAGCTTTAACTACTCACTGAATCACAGTAGTATGTAAATACTCCTTTCCCTTGAGGCATGTGTTTTGAAGTGTTTCCCAGTTTCACCATTGAATTAAGCTTCAATTTGCCACTGTAATAGTTTGCTAAGAAATCTACTACCCTTTATTGAGTTTCCTTATCACTTTCTCTGATTCCTACTGGTGTTCCTTACAACATTCCCTACCTGGAATTTGCTCTTGAATCCTTGCCCCTCTGCTTTTGGTATTGCAAACTAGGGAAAGTGTAATTAAAAAAAAAAACCAAAAAACTCTATCAGATTAAGACATTTTCTTTTCATTCTTACTTTTTTATTTTTTAAAGATTTTTTTCATGAATAAATGTTAAATTAAAACAAATACTTCTTCCCTTTATTCCATGTCTGTAAAAAACTACATTGATTAATTTCAAATAACAAAATATACTTGCATTTCTGGAACAAGGCCATGTTGGCCAGCAGTTATTATTCACTTTGTAGATAACTGAATTTTTTTGTCAATATATTTCTTAGGATTTTTGCATCTATGTTTATAAGAGATCAATTTATAATTTTTCCTTCTTAACACATATATGGTATGTTTCGCTATTGTCAAAAAAATGCACTAGGTGGAGTTAAAAAGGCAAAGAATACTTTGTACAAGACTGTCACAGAAGGGATCAAGACTCTTGCAATAGCAGAGAGACATTCAACTCAGCTCCGCTGAAAGAAGAGGGTGGAGAATTTTAAGCATCCACTACTGAAAGGTACCTATAGAAACCTAGAAGAAACTTAGCTTATTCTTTAGTCTTTTTGCCTCAGTGTAACCATTAGAAAGCATTCAGGCATTCTACTGCAGAACAAACTGCAGCCTATCCCATCCCCCCTAGGCAAATCTCCTTCAGATACAAGATCAGGACAGCCCAAACAGCTGTCCCACCTATGGTCAAGGAATTTGTGAATTGCAAATATCTAACAAGTCTCTTGCAGGAAATTCCCCCCAGGGTTAACCTAATCACTCCTTGTGATCTACTTGACATGAATAAGCCCCACCGTGGCAGCAATCATGTTACTAACCCACCCATCTACCTGCTGTCCATCACCTGACATCATCAGTACCTGTGCTTGTCTGCCCCTTTGTGATGATGTGGAAGCAGACCGCCACCCAATCACCTTAATGATCTTTTCCCATCAAGGGGAATGCTTAAAAGGACTCAACCACAAGTAACCAGTGGCCATTGTCTTGCTAGAGCCTGGTGTGGTCATGTGCTCTTTGAACCATGGCTGTCACCATGCTTCCTGGCTTTAGTCCTCCTCCCCCACCTTGGGGAGGTGAATCTTCTTTCTTCCTTCTCTTTCTCTCTTTAATTTACTTTTAAATAGACTTTTCTTTCTTAACTTTTTTGTGTGTCACAATTCTTTGCAATTTACTTGGATCTCTGGGTTCCCAGAACGGCACCTCTGGTTTGTCAGTGCCTCTGGTTTGCAAGCCCCGGGAGTGCTGCACACTTCCCTGTACCTCTCCACCTTCACCCTGTCCCTGCCGTACCCTAATGACTAGCTAGCAGAAAAGTACTAGAGACAATAGGAAAAGTTTGGTCAATGTGATTATAATATCTTGTGTGCTATCTAGTATGGAAGTTAGGCCAATACAGTTCCTGGTATTATAGGCAAAGGCTCTGGGAATGGAGTTTCTTACATTTCTCATGTTTGATTCAAAGTTGGCTATCTAAATGTACTAAGGTAGCTTCTTTGATTGTTGTAGCTTCCCATGGTCTACTTAAGAAACCGTCAGTATGATTAGGAGACCTTGGGTCTTGCCAAAACTGCCTGTAGGCCTTATTAATTCAGTATTGGGGGGGTTGAAGGAGAATTAGCAGATCTTGAGTCATGCCTTGTTAATTTAGCCTCAGGAATGGGCGAGAGGCTATGGGGTGTACATTCAGAGTACTGTCTTTGAGCATTTGTTTTTGTTTTTTGTTCTTGTTGTTGTTTTCGTTTTTTTGTTAATGATACTGACCCATCTCGCTGTAACCTGGTTACAGAAATGAACTCACTTTTCCCTTAGAGTCTGCCTCACATCTTCAATTGACAATGAGGGAAACAGCTGGACTAGTTCATCTGGGAACACTGGCATATTTAAGTCTAGTTCTTTTCTCAGTTCTGTCAGTCATTCTAGTAAATCACCAAAGTTGAGTGTGATTTTGAAAAACCCACAAACTTGCAATTTGTGTCAGAGGTCTTGGGCAAACTTAGCTAGCTGGAGCACTGTGCTCTTAACCTCAAATTTGTCTAATTTCAGGTATTAAGATTAATCAAGTATTTTACTCATATTTATATTATACCCATTTTTATTATTTTACTATAGTTGAGGCTCAGAAACCAATACCCCAAAATATGATACTTTGACATATTGAACCCAAGAAGCCTCAGGGTCTCCCTGTTAACCATCTCTAAATCACAGGATGAAGTTAAGTTCCTTTCTCTTCCTAAAGTCTAGGCCCACCAGGAGAAACAATTGCTTTTTCTTCCCCTCCATATAGGACCAAGAATATAACTACAACTGAATAGACTCTTTCACAATATAATTTACAAGTTAGTCTCTGTTCTCTGATCCATTCATTCTCTCTAGTAATCCCCTTAACAGAATTCTTCTTCTTCCTCCTCCCACAATTATTTTGCCAGGGTAGTATATAAACTTTTGAATCAAGTTGGGGGGTGGGCAATCACTCTGTGTACAAGTTAATAAAATCTATATGCCTTTTCTTGAATTAATCTACTGTTTGTGAGTTGATATTTTAGCAAAACTTCTGAGGGCAAAGAGAATGTTTCCCTTGACCCCTACCTTTTTCTTTTAATGATTGCTCTAGACTTTATAATGTGCATGACTGGCTCAGAGAATTATTTTACTTCAGGTGTGTTAATGATTATGTCCCAAAATGACTTCCTTTCAGCTTCACATTTGAAGGATATTTCACAGTATAGAAATCGAGGTTAAGCTTCTCTTCTACCAGTATTTTTAAATATCAATATATCCATTGTCATCAGGGATTACATATTTTTTTGTTGAGAAATCAGCTGCATTATCACTTATTTGAATATAATGTGTTTTAATTTCTGGTTTCCTTTCTATGTTTCTTGTTGTCTTTCATATGAGTCTGTTTTATGATGATATGCATAGCTATTGCTTTTGTTGTAATTTTATTACCTGGATTTTTTTTCTTTAATTTGTAGACTGATGCTTTTGATATACTTTGAAATATTTTCAGCAATTATATCTTCAAATATTATTACCACTTCACCTTTTAAAAATTGCTCTTTCCTAGCTGGGCTCGGTGGCTCAGCCTGTATTCCTGCGCCTTTGGGAGGCTGAGGTGAGTGGATTGCCTGAGCCCGCGCGTTCGAGGCCTGCCTGGGCAGGCGAGACTTCATCTCTACAATAAATCAAAAAATTAGCCAGGCGTGGTAGCACATGCCTGTAATTCCAGCTACTCGGAAGGCTGAGGCAGAAGGATCCCCGGAGCCCAGCAGGTTGAGGCTGCGGTGACCGGGAGCGGCCACTGCACTCCAGTCTGGGTGACAGAGTGAGACTCCAACTCAAAAAAAATAAAAATAAAAATAAAATAAAATAAAATTGCTCTTCCCATTCTGAGATTCTAAATATACATATTCTCAACTTTTTCCTCAAATTCCTATACATTCTTTACAATCATTTTGGTATTACCTTTAATTTTACTTTCTGTAGTAGAGTACCTACATTTTCTCCCAGTCTATTTTCAATTCATTGATTTTCTTTGTGAAAGACAAAAAAATACAGCCAATTAACTAGATGATTTTTTCCACCAGGTTATTGGATTGGGAAAACGCTCAATAAGAAATATCTCAATAAAAAGGAGGCAGACTATATTAGTCTGTTTTCTGTTGATATAAGAGAATACCACAAACTGCATAATTATAAAGAACCAAAGTTTATTTAGCTAGTTCTGGATGCTGGGAAGTTTGGTGCTAGCATCTGACTAGAAACATCTCATGACAGAGGAAGGGCATCACATGACAAGTGAGCTCAAGAAATAGAAGAAATTAAACTGAACTCCTTATTTTATCAGGAGTCTATTCCTGTGATAACTAACCCATTTTCATCATAAAGGTTTTAATCCATTCATGAAATTGAAGCTCACAAGACTTAATCACCTGTTAAACTTCCCACCTTCAATATCATTACATTGGCAATGAATTTTCAATATAAGTTTTGGAGGGACAATGAAACCAAAATAGAAACCCAAGGAATTTTTAGAGGCAGGCTAACAAGGGAGTCATCACTGAGTTTTAGAGAAGTCACTAAAAAGAATAGAAGTGGATCTCATCTGAGTGAATGAGGAAAGGTGGAGTTGGGCTTTCTGACATATGTAAAAATGATGGTTCTTTTTGATTAACATGTTCTCAGAACACGAAAGGGTAGAGAGATTTCTTAACCCTCACTGCTGCTTGTAAACTTTGGGTTTAGATAAAGTTTAACATTGTCATCTCTAGCTGTGTTTAGTCTACTTCATAAATTCACATATTAATTATATTTATTTTACACTCCTAATGCATCTATATGATTTTTAAAAATATACAAATTCACCAGTGAGATACTACATTTTGTCATTTATTTTCTTGAACATTTTAAGCACAGTAATTTCAAAATATCTATATGAGCTCCAGTGTTTATATCTATGTTACCTATGGCTGTGTTTCTATTATTTATTCATTTTCCTCTCATGGTATTTTTTTCTTGGTATGATTGATAATTGTGAATTAATTTTAGAAAAAAATTGTTAAGGCTTTTCATGAAGTTGTCCTCCCTTGAAGAGTTTTCCTATCCTCTATCAAACAGCTGGGGTAGAGATAAACATGTCCATCATCTGTCACTGCTGGACTCAAGATAGGTCTGTAGTCTTTATAAGGCTCAGTGTAGCTTTGTTTTGCTCTACTTTCACCAGGTGTTATGAATGAAAACACTGAGTTTTTACTATGGCCTATATTCCTAGATCTCCTAATCTACTACTTTTGTTTCTTCAGACTCAAACATCCCTTCAAAACTTCTTAAAATTTACTTAGTCCTTTGATCATTAATGTTCTGTCCTTCACAAATTTTCTATTTCTTGCTTCCTTAAGCCTCCCTTTTTTGTACCTTGCCTTTAAGGTGCTGGCTCGTGGTCACCTTTATGATATCATTGAATCAAATTCATTTTCCAAATTAATTTTTATGTTTCTTTTAAAGTTATTCTTGGCAGAAGCATCTGCCTACTATAAGCTACTCAACATAGCCAGAGGAAAGAATCTGCTTCCACTTATTTTTTTACTCTTTTCTTCAATTGAAATAAAATTATTTTTAAAAATGTTTCAGAGATATATTAACCTGAAATTTATTTTTATTATAGTAGCAAGCAATTGTCTCTTGATGATGGCATTTGTTAAAATTTCAAGCTGCATTCAATCTTTAAAAAAAAATTGCAGAATCATAGTAATTTTTTTTTAAGCAAACCAACTGGACTGAAAACAACTATGCCTTTTTATAGTGTATAGTTGTTTTCCTTGTGTTATTACTGCTTCCATCCATGAATAGAAGAACTATTATGTATTTTGAATAATTAAAAAAGATCTGTTGCTTGTTGATTTTGGATTTGTTTGCCTGGCATATTGAATAAAATATTCAGTTAGAGAATGACATATGGCATTTCTTCACTGAAACATGGCAAATATGGCTTTTTCCTGGTGCACAGATCTTGTTTTCAACCAATTTTATAAGCTATGCAAGATGAGTGATTTTAAGAATAGTTTGTTCAAGATTTATAAATCACATACATTCAATGATTGTCTTCTGCAAGAAAGTAAATTTAGAGTCATGGATAATAAATATTTATGAAGATGAAAGCCTTTTCAGAATTCTAAATTTAAATGCCATATGTAGGCTAACTGTCTCACTATAACTTTCTTTTGTCTTTGTTAATTTGAAATTGTCCACTTTACAACATTTTTCATGACACCTCACTGGCTCAATTTTGTCTCTATCAATAAAAGCTGGCATGTAAGACAATTCACACCACTGTGATATACAACAAATTAATTTAATTATGTACATTGCTATTACATCTATGTATCAAATAAACAAGATTGTGTGTTTTAATCCTAGTCATAAAGCAATTAACATGAGATCTCAGCTTGCATCATTTATATATTTCCCTATATTTAGACACTTTAGTGAAAAAAAGAAACATGCAAAAATAATTGAAACAATTTAATGCTATTTTTTGTAAACAGGTAAAAATAAGTTAATAATGATAATAATTAGCAAACGGTTTGCATTTATGGAATAATTCTACCAGGTAATAATGGTGGGAAATACTTGAGAACATTCTTGACTTTGGTGTGTAGTCACTTACACCTACAATCTCAGCATTTTGGAAGGCTGAAGCAGGGGAATCATTTGAGGCAAGGAGTTCTATAATAGCCTGGGAATTATAGTGAAAGCCCCATTTCTACAAAAAGTAAAAAAAGAAAAAAAAAAAAGGCAGGCATGATAGTGTATGCCTATAGTCTCAGTTACTTCAGAGGCTGAGGATGGGGATTGCTTAGACTAGGAGGCAGAGGCTGTAGTGAGCTATGATCACATCACTGTATCCTTAGCTTTGGCAACAGATCATGACCCTGTCTCTTAAAAAATAATAATAATTCCAAAGGTGGGGTAATTGTGTACATTTTAAGTTTTTTAAAGGTATGGGTTTTGATCTACACACTTTCATATATTTTGTGTAACTCTATGATTTGTGCATACCATATTAGAAGCTCAAATATATGTTTCAAATATATGAATTAATTCTTCATTAGCTTTCCTTAAAACTCAACTGTAACTAAGGGACAATCAGGGTAAGTGCCCTTCTGGGTTTTCTGATTAGAAAATAAATAATTTTGTGCTTACTTGGTCGTATTCTTCCTGATTTGCTAAAAAAAAAAAAAATCACTGCCAATGATGTAACTTTGTATCATGTCAATTTTGTCAAACACTATATCTCAGACTTATTTTCCTCATATGGCTCTAGGTAAATTTAGCCATAAGAAAAATTTGTGTGAGATGTGGTGGGGTGAAGTAAGCAGCAGGCTTTTTGTTTGTTTAACTTTCTGAAGGTCAAAGCAGGGCCAAGTCCTAGGCAATCCATGAAACTTTCAATATCCTGGCTCACCTTATAGTTGTGAAGTAGGAGGATCTTTAGGTTTTTGGCTTTAGATGGGTCTTTTGCTTCAGCTTCTGCATATCATGGCCCTGGATATCAGCATATCCATCCAAGAGCATATCAGCTCTTGGATGTAGTGTGCTCAGGTTATAGCATGGGTTGTTCGCATCTTTGAGGCTAGAGGCAATGAGCAACAAATATACATTCTGTTTTGTTCTTGTTGGTTCCAATTTGTCCTCATGGATTCTTGTTTATGTCATAGGTTTCTATGTCTTTACATCGATTTCAGTTTGTCCTTATTCTTTCCAAATTCAAATCCAATATTTCTTTCTATATTCTTATCCTGACTTTAATACCAACATTAGATATAGAAACAAAAGCCTTATGTATACTACCTAACCAACTCTGACAAATATGTCAGCTTAGGTCCTTTATTCTCTATATTACTATAAATATTCTATATGTTACTCATCATGGTTATTATTTGATCAAAGGCTAAATCATACAGATTTTGGTACCACAAGTGGTTCTGGGGTATTAGGGCCCTGAGAATCAGTTCTTTGAATTAGTTTTGGTTTGTACAGATAGCTTTTCTGATCTATGATCTGACTATGCTAAAGGCATTAATGACTATTTCTAGATATGATTGGGTTAGGGGTAGTACATGACATGCATTGGCAAAAATATGACAAATTATTTTTAGATATCTGTAATAAAGTGCTATAAAAGACAAGTCTTGTATGGCTATATAGTTGCTCCCATAAAACGCGGTGGTAAAAACATAAAGTACAATGGCTTTGTTGGTTTTTATATATCCTAGAGACTTGGAGAAAGAAACTGATGAGATAAGCTCAAATCTGCATTCAGAACCAGAGCTTATATGAGCTCCCAAAATAAAAAACTCTTTTCTCTTCTATCCATACAACTCACAGTTTTGAACATCAAATTTAAGTTTTATCCCACAAATAAATTACAATGCAAATTACATTTCTAACATCCTATGTGACTTTTGTTAAAGTCTGGCCATTAATATGGAAGAATAGAGATCTTCAAAATGGTGAGGATCCTTGTGGGCATATTCTGTTGAAGTTGAAGACTTTGAACTTATAAATTATCCTGAGATGCATTTGACATTAAAAGTAGATTTTCTTCCCATGTGCGGAGGTTAGTCTCCCCTTGCTTGAATAACCTGTAAAGCCCTCACTGGAATGATTTGGCTTGTAGAGAACTTTTATACTCCTTAATACTTACTCTATTGCTTCTCATTGCTCCTGAACTTGTAATCAGATTTATTTTAAGACAGACCAGAAAAAGGTAAACTCTAAAGCGTGGTACATAAAGAGGTGCAATAAGAATCAAAATGCAAGATCTTTGACATTTTTCATCATCAGAAATCTGAAGAACATGTCTGCGAACAAACAATAACAGCATTGGAACAGAGTGGAATGTGGAAGTGAGTTGAACTCTCTCATATCAATGCACTAAACAGAGATTCTGGACTCAGCATATTCACATGAAGGACTAAGAACGCTTTTATCACTATATTTAGGTGACTGAAATGTACACTGAAAGATAACCTACCTGCAATAAGTTGAAGAGTGGAAGTACTAAATCTCTCTGGGCATTATAGATGACAGTATCTAAAGGTTTAGAGTGTTCAAAATTCTATAATGGATTTATCACATAATAAATTATGCTCACAAATAATTTATCTCCATCTACATCTATCTACATCTGAGAAGGTAAAGGATACTCTCTTCACCAAGACTATAAGAAAGATCGTAGAGATAAGCTTCAGAATTGAATTCCTAAGAGTTCTTGGGCATCTATGTTTTTAATTGTTTTTATTTTAAAAATATTTTAAATATAATTTTGTATTTTAAAGATGTGGGGTACAATTCAGGGCTAGGTATACAAACGTTCATTATGCAGGTACCCTTGTTGATGAGGTGTGCCCCTTCTCCCTTGGCAGTTTCCCCCTGCTGCCAGTCCTGTCCGCCCTCCCCTAGCAGTTTCCCATTACTGCCAATCCCTTTCTTACAGTATTACGATAGTTGTTCAAGGTTCGCTTATGAGTGAGAACATGTGATACTCAGTTCTTTGTTTCTGTGATAAATCACTCAGTACTATAGTCTCTAAGTCTAGCCAAGTTTCTGCAATGTTCATAATTTTGTCCATGCTTTTTAAACAGAAGTTAGAGAAGATTCAGGCTCTGCTCCACAGGTGGGTGCTGAGCCAGGTGCTGTTACAGGGCACATCAGTGCCGCTGATCTACTGGCTCACCCTATTGCCATGGAGCGCAGCTAGACCTGGAGTTCCTCCAGCTCCCACTGGACCATATCATTAGATTTTTCCAAGTCGTGAGCCAGGTGTAGGTAGCCCCATGGTGAAACGTACTAGCTTCTCCTACAGATCACTCACATTATTGAGATTTGCATGTAGTGAGAGACAGATGTGGCTTCCAGTTTGAATTCAGGAGTTCCAACATGCCCTCAAGGGTTCGTTTTCCCCCTCAAATCTCCTTCATTTTATCTCCTTCTCCTTCTCCTTCTCCTCTTCCTCCTCCTCCTCCTCCTCCTCCTTCTTCTTCTTCTTCTTTTTCTTTTTTTTTCACTGCCAGCTTACTAACTTCAGGTTCATCTCAGATGCAAAAACCACAGTCTTACCTTAACTAGCGTCCACATTTTTTGCTTAATTCCCACTATAAATCTCTTATTATTTTATGTTTCTAATAGTGTCTCTGCCTCTCTGGCAAATTTTAACTGATGCAACTATCTTTAACTCTGAAATACAGGAATTATCTTACAGGTTTTCTTCAAAATCATTAAAATGATAAATTTTAATATATCTAAATACTATGCCCAAGATATTGTAATGATTTATTTGTATCTCTAGGAACATGGTCTATTAGCTGACTCATCTCTGATTTTGAAGGTAAACATGGCTGAACATAAACCAAAATGACAAATATAAATGGAAAAAGTTGCTGCTTGTTTCAGAGTAAAATATCTTTTTTTAGGGCAAAATTAATTAATGAAAAACCTTGATCAATTTTAGTTTTATGGACAGTGACATAAAGGAATCATATAGAGAGACACACTATTTCTATTGTGGGTTCATGAAGACACACGATAAGTATAATATTTGGAAAAGCAATTTCATCCAGATTTGGTCAGGACATTTCCAATTTGGTAATTTCAGTAAAACAATAGTCAGAGATAAAACCAGGAATATATTTGAATAGAGTACAATTAACGATTGATTATTGGCCTCATTTTCTGCCCATTTTCATGTCCTAAATGATGGCAGGCTAAAGTTCTTGAAATTATTAGAATTGGAGGGGATGGTAGTGGGAGAAGGAAGGAAGGGGTGGGATATGGACTTGAAAGTGATGCTGGTTGGGGAAATTTCAGGTAATTTCTTATCAGGAAATAGGAGAATCAAGAGTGGATCTCTGCCTCCCAATATTCACTCAATTATCTTTGGGCAGGCTAATAAAATGAGGGCCAGGTAATTGGGAATTGCTTGAATTTGTTTTTACTATCTAGAAGTTCTAGCTACTCATAGAACCAGAATTGTCCCTACTGATACTGAAGACAGATTAGGTCAATACAACCAGGTATTGCCAAAATACAACCAGGACCAGGATAAATCTGGATTCCCCACTTAACTCCCAGAGATCTACTTGCATAGACTCATTCAGTTTAATTACATGGACTCCAGTGATCTGAACCCACATTTCTGAACCACACTTCCTGTACGCTTATTGACTGTGTTTATTTGTATTTGCTTCATCTATTCTCTTATGCTTAACAACTGCAATCTTGGATAACCAAAGAGCTTGGATATTCAATATATTCAGTTGAAAGAAAAAAGAACAAAATCCAATGGAATGGTCATCAACTGCTCTAACCTCTGGTGGATGCTAAAAGCTTTCTCTTATCCCAATTCACAGATCTCTCTGGAACCAAGAAGGTATTTACAAACACAAAGGTAAAAATGAGCTGGCCCCTAGGGCATCACTCTTTCCAGAATTATAACTATAATAAGAAGGTGGTGAATTGATGTCAGGTTTCCTGACCTCTGAAGACCTTATCTGGGGAAGTAAAATGGTTTATTCTTAAATCATTTTAAACTTTTAAAATCGCTACATAGTACTGCATATTTGTAATTACTAAATTAAGATAATGTGTTCAGCTTAAAACAGCCATAAGATTTTCTGTTCCTTTATAGTAGATAACTGTGGAGTTTCACTGATATGTCACCCAAAAGCAGGAGGGATAAGTTCCCCTGAGTAAATAAGTTTATATATCCTTAAGCATGTTTATTCAAAACCTTGGTTAAATGTTAAATACAAACTCATTCTAATTTTTTAAAATTTGCATATGCATGTGTGATTGTGTCTATATGTACCTATAAGCAAATACATATAAATATGTATACACATATAGAAACGTATATTGAAAAGGTCCAAACATATACTTACTTAAATAGTGGTAATAACTGAGGTGAGTACATGTGGATATTTTAAAATATACATATTTTTTTCTTTTGAGTTGGAGTCTCACTCTGTCACCCAGACTGGAGTGCAGTGGCCGCTCCCGACCACCGCAGCCTCGACCTGCTGGGCTCCGGCAATCCTTCCATCTCAGCCTTCCAAGTAGCTAGAACAACAGGTGCGCACTACCATGCCCGGCTAATTTTTTGATTTATTGTAGAAATGAGGTCTCGCCAAGTTGCCCAGGCCGGTCTCGAACCCGCGGGCTCATGCAATCCACTCACCACAGCCTCCCAAAGCATGGATTATAGGCTGAGCCACCGAGCCCGGCTTTTAAAATATTCTTTGAAATTTTACAAAATTTATCTACAATAAGAGTGTTTCAAAACTCAGATTCTAGAAACCAAGAGTCTGGTTTGAATCCTAACTCCATTATTGTGTGAAATCAAGTCACTTAACATCTCCATGCCTCAGTTTACTCATCAGCATATTGGGAATAATAACAGTGACTATTTCATAAGGAAGTGGTGACGATATCAGGAGTTAATAGATTTAAGAACTGTGAACAGTCTCCAGCACATTTTAAACTCTATATGTGTAAAACTTGCTGTATCTGAGTTTGTATTTTTCTCTACAAAAAAAATTATTTCATACATGTGTAAGTTATGGCTTAAGATTTGCTTCAGAGAAGAACGAGGTACTGCAACTTCTTTTCAATGTCTAATTCTCACTATATTTTTTTCTTTTTTCTGAGTGGGAGTCTCACTCTGTTGTCCAGGCTGGAGTGCAATGGCACACTCACTGCCACCCCAGTGTCGATCTGCTGGGCTCCAGCAATCCTTCTGCCTCAGCCTTCCAAGTAGCCAGAACTACAGGTGCGTACTACCACACCCAGTTAATTTTTAATTTTATTGTAGAGAGGAGATCTCACCAAATTGCCAGAGCTGGTCTTGAACCCACAGGTTCAGGCATTCAATTCATCTTAGCCTCCCAGAGTGCTGGGATTACAGATTGAGCCACGAAGCCCAACCATCGCTAGATTTCTATTGCTCAAGCAACACTTTCTAAAACTGTGTGGCAACCTATACAACTTTCCACTCTTCAAATTGGCTATAACTATAGTTAAATCAACCAACTGGTCTTTCAGCTGACATGAAGTAAAATACAAATATATTATTTTACCTAGGAACTTGCTTTTACCCCATGGGTTTGTAGTAATTTTGACATTGCATAAGTTACAAGGGACACAAATTACATAATTCAAAAGACAAATTGCATCAGGTTGAGAAGATAACAGCAACTTGAAAGATCTTTCACCTCTCAGCATATTTAACAATGAAAGATTATTGGGGAAGAAAGAAACAAGTTATTAGTTCTACTTTTAGTGCTTTTTACCAAGAAGAATAAAATAAGTAGAAAAAGATCAAGTATAAAAATTTAGGAGAAGCCGGGCTCGGTGGCTCCGCCTGTAATCCTGCGCTTTGGGAGGCTGAGGTGAGTGGATTGCCTGAGCCTGTGGGTTCGAGACCTTTCAGGGCAACTTGGCGAGAACTTATCTCTACAATAAATCAAAAAATTAGCCGGGCATGGTAGCGCGCACCTGTAGTTCCAGTTACTTGGAAGGCTGAGGCGGAAGGATCGCCGGAGCCCAGCAAGTCGAGGCTGCGATGGCCGGGAGCGGCCACTGCACTCCAGTCTGGGCGACAGAGTGAGACTCCAACTCAAAAAAAAAAAAAAAAAATTTAGGAGAAATTGAGAACTATTCCCTTTTGATATGTGAATGTTTGAACTTTGACCACTGCTCTATTTTTTTAAATTTGATTACCATTAGAAATATATAAGTATGATACAAGGACAAGTATATACATATGTGGGATAAAAGAATAAGAATATGAATATTTAAAAATATATATAGACTCAAGTATACTTATTTTAAGTTTGTATAATCTCAATATGTTTGTATCCATTCCTGTATAGTCAAGTGAAATAGACAAAACTACATTACAAAGGTAGATGCTGTTAATTGGAAATTTACATATACATATAACTAATGTATTTGTTAAATCCCCATTAAATGTATATCATTTATCTAGGTGCTAAAAAAAGATGAAAAATATAATAAAATCCGTAACATATTGAGTGTTTATTGTTGTTTTTTCAGACTAAAAATAAGAAAACTAGGTTACCTATTTGTGTATATGTTTGTATGTGTGCATGTTTCAGTTACATAATTCTATACATTCCAGCTAGCACCTTTTGCTCAAAATTCCTTGCGCATGAAATGAAAATCATAATACATTCTTCTTTCTATTTCAGAATAAATGCAATGGTTTGTGTGAAATTACATTCATTCATTAGAAGAGAAAGTGTGTAATGTTGATATTGTAAAAAGGAATAAATCCACTTCCATTTGTCTCAGAAAAAGTCAGTTTTCTTTCCATATTATTGTCTAAGATATATGATTATTTTAGTATACTTTACTTATTTTTGTCTGAGAAAAAAACGTTTTAAATGTGAGTAAAGTTGCAATCCAAAATATTATAAAACTTGGTATAAAGATTTTAAATCACAGCTTCATTATACAAGAAGTCAATTAAATGAAATTACAGTTTTGCCTTATGATTAAATGAATTCCTGACATTAATCTTTATTACTATGGCTGATGGTAAATTATCAATTTCAAGGACTCTTTTTATTGGACATAATTATTCAGATTTACCAGGTGTCTCCAAAGACGATATTATCAAATAACTTGTTCAACTTCAGTGTTGTAAATAATTGGAACAGAATGGTTCTCAGCCAAGGTAGTATAAAAATAATTAGAGTATACAGAAATGTCTGGCAAAATAATAAGTCCTTAAAATCTATCAACTTTCCTGAGGCAGTGGAAAATTTCTATTGTCAGTGTGCTATTCTCTATTATGTCTACATATGAATATAATATTACTTTAAGAATGAATAGATCAAAGACATGTCTAAAATATGCTTTTTTAAGTAGTGGAATTACAGCTAACAGAATTGAAATATTTTTGAAATAAATAGGATTAAAATGGAAAACTCAATAAAATGTAAATAGAAAAAGAATGTATTATTTTCTCCTACTCTTGATCATAAAAATAGTCTTCAACTTCTGGGAAAACTCATCTTTCAAAAAAAGTTTATAGTTGAAAAGAGATCTGGTAACAACATACCCTCTTTCATTCATGCCTCCCTCTCACAGTATGAAAAGGAGTGAAACTGACTTTTTTGCCTACACCTGCAGACACAACACAATCTTAACAGTAACAACATATGCAGATACACACAGTGTAAAAATTTGTTACAAGTGAAGATAAATTGACCCAAGAAGAATTAAGTGCTTGATTCAGAAATATCAAATTAAAATGAACTAATTTTGACGAGGTTAATTTTAACTATTGAATAATACAAATAAATTGTATTTTAAAACAGTTTTATTGAGCTTCAAATCAGTCTTATTGTATAATTAACTTGCACAAACTAAAGTATTCATAGACATAAATGACTATTTAAGGTCTATCTAGTTCCCTGGATCCTTATTGAGATTCTAGTTCTCCAGTAAGCTCTGTCTCATCTTCAGAGTCAGATTCACTTTCTTCTCTTCCTGAATTCCCCAAACAATTTTTATCTCTCCCATTCACTTGAAAATTAATCATGCATGGCAAGATGACACTTATTTGAATCATGGTATACTAATTTAATTTGCATGTGTGTTTTGTTTTACCAATGGCCATACGTAGTCTTTTACCTTCTCCATTAGGGTATCATGCCACATAGTTGGTTGATCATAATACCGCTCTTCCTTGTCATTGTACAGCACACCAACTTTTTTCTATTTTCTCCAAAGAGTAGCAAACAGTAAAATTTGTAACTAATAACTACTGCACTAATCTCAGTACTTAATAGATTATCTTCATCTCAATTTCTTCAGGAAAAAAATAAACTGTACCAAATATAGGATATGTGTAAAAACTCTTCTTTGCTTAATTTTGGAAGCAAACTTCCTCCTGGCATTTACTATCGTTTTGTCTAGCATCTCCTTTGATACCCCTTTATATTTTGAGGAAGCAGCTCAGATGTCACCTCTTCCAGGAAGTTTTCCTTTTTTCTCAGTTCCCTTTCCCAGCTTTCACATATGTGCCTCATATATGTACTTCCATAGCTACATGTCTGTCTACCTGCACTCAGCATAGTACCTGGAAAATACAATTTCATTCAATGTATGCTGAATGGTCCATTGAAATGTTTTTTGTTTTGTTTTTTACACATTTTATGACATTTAGCACAATAACTAGCACCTAATGAAATCCCCAAAATGAGATTTGAATTGGTGGGCTTTTGAGGAGGTCCAATACAGATGCTCCTCAAATTACCACAAGGTAACTCTGAATAAATCCATTGAAAATATAATAAGTAGAAAATGTATTTAATACACTTAGCCTACCAAATATCACTTCGCCTAGCCCACTTTAAACATGTCCAGTACAGTTACTTCAGTCAGCAGTTTGGCAAAATCATCTGGCAACACAGTACATTATAGATTATCAGCGGTTTACCTCATGATCTTGTGGCTGACTGGAGCAGCGGCTAGTTGCCAGCAGTGTGAGAGAACATCATACCACATATTGCTATCCCAGGAAAAGATCAAAATTCAAAATGGGAAGTACGGTTTCTACTAAATGTGTGTCACTTTTGTACCACTGTAAAGTCAAAAATCATCAGTTAAACAACCAACCAAAGTCAGGGGCCATCTATATATGGCACTATGAAAAGTAAGACAAAGGAGTAAAGTTGGTGGAAACACTAACCACACTACTGATATTCTCAGGTATTGGAGAAAAGATTTAGTCTGTGAGTAAAGGGTTGCTTTATACTGGATACTAAAACTGTAGATTCACTCACAGAATCATGGGAACTGGTAGATTACTGAAACTCTCCTTTGTTTATGTAGGAGAGTGGGGCAGGTAAGAAGCAGAAATAGTTTGTTCTATCCTGACAGACTCTATACGAGTGAAAAGTGAAAAGAATGAACATGATGAAACTCTTCTCTCAAAGTTACCCATCAGGCACGTTTCCCTCCTTATCTGAGGCAGAGTGAGAGAACGGGTGGAGAGAGGGCATATTATTGAACATTCTGCATATGGAGAGAGATAGTAGGAGCAGAGAAGCAACATCTTTTAGGCATGTTGAACAAATACAAAAAGAAAACCAGTATACTATTATCCTATTTCTACATCAAGAGGAAGAACATATACGATGAGCCCTGGAGATTTTTCATCAATTTTTTCCTCTCCAGTGAATAAATGGCGGCAACTGAAAACAGAATAAACAACAAGAAAGTTCACACCTGACTCCACCAAATATCAGAAAGTGAGAAAACATAGTAGAAACTAGGAGTCATGTTTCAAATTTAATGTGCAGTGGCTGTATTATAGCCCCTGCACTTTGATTTGTGTCCTGCTAGTATATGTGACGGTTAAATTTAAAAGCACTGAATATTTTCAAGATGCAATTCACAGTTTATAAACCATTAGATCATTTTAATTCAGTCCCCTCATTCCTTATATTTTTCTGCTGTGTTCTGACTTATTCTTTTCTGCTTTCATGATTTCCTCATTCAGTCTTTTCATCTAGTCCCAGATCTGTTTTCTTTTGACCTTCAAAATTCTACTCGGAAATATATGGCACTATCAAGTCTTCCTCTTCTCTAAATCCCAGTTTTACCTTGAATCAGATGTGCATATGCATATGTAATACATTTTGGACTAAGGTTCCTTGACAGTTTTTTTTTTTTCTTTGCTGCTCAATAACTTTATACTGCTCTATTTTACAGGAAGCAGAACATTTTATGAGTTCAATTTAGTTTGCATTCCAAAGCAGTAACTGAAACCGTGAATTTGTTCCATTTGCTTACAAATAAGCAATTTATGGCTTGAATGAACTCTTTTAGTGATTACAGTTTTCAGCAGGAAGACATGATATTTAATATCTTAAAAAATAAACATAACTCTCATAAATTTAGGGAGTCATATGATAAATAATATGAGAACATTCATGTTGTAGAGGGACAAGGAAGTTTGGCATTACACAAGAACAATTTCTATGTAAGAATAATGGAACAGCTGTGGTAGTATCATTATCCATGGCAATGTCCCGCTTTCTTACCCAGGGAGCACCCTGAAATAATAAGTGCTGCATTCTATCCAATTAATAGAAAGTCGAAAGTAAGTGATGACACTATCAGTGAACTCCACTTTGAGATTTTTGTGAGAAAGGCATTACTTAAACACAATAACATAATAAATACAGTTATATGTCCAAATATAGAAAACTCCTTACTTGCTTTTTGAACATAGAAACTCATCTAGTTTTTGCTTATTATGTTTAAGGATAGATCATTTTGGAGAACAATAGTATATAGTAATTTGTATCCTGAAGTATGACTTTAAAGAGAAACTTAAATACTTCAGTTAATCTATATTTTTTACTTTGCTTTTTTCCTAATTGCAAGTAAATGACACATCTAGCCTCTGAAGATTAAGTCAATATAATAATTCTTAGGAAAAAACATTCATTTTTCTGTTCATTCAAAATATATGAGTTATTTTCTAAAGTCCCTTCATGATTATAAACTGCTATTACTGCAACTTAAATTGTATAAAAAGGTTAAAATGCTTCAGAAGGTGCCTTAACATTTCTAGAAATTTAGATTTAGTCCAAGACTGTAACTAAATTTCTTGGATCAGTGCATTACTATTTTGTAAATTGCGAAAATATATAATAATTAAAAAATTGTGCAATAGTATCTCCAGTGAATAGATTATTTAATATAAAATGTAATAGATAATAGATTATTTTTATTAGTCCTATTAATTTTGATAGGAAGAAAGCTTATATATTGACAATAATATGTTTTTAAAATGCTTGGTTTCATGGGACCATGTCAACAAATGTCTAATAATAATATATATGGTAAGAATTTATAGCATAAATTAACTCAGTTTCTCTTTTTATCCATCTGGGTGCTCTTAATATTTGAGGACAAATGTTCTTAAAATAATAAAGACAGTTCATAAAGATTTGTTTCTTTCCTCTATGCTATGATTCTGAAGCAATAATTTTTGAATTTTAGGTATCTGTCAGATTATTTAATTACAAGACAACATCACCCTCCTCATATACTTGTGGAATCATTTATCTATTCTTTATGCCAATATTTATAATTACTGGTAATAGAAGCCTCATTGCTTTTTTTATTATGGCTATTTGAAATCTCAGAATATTTTAAAATTAAACTCAATCTGGCAAGTGTTTTATTGTCCTTATGCAACAATAATTCTTCACAGAAAACAGGCAATCCAGGACCCTGAGTTTGTCTCCATGTAAATACACCCCTCCCCCCCAACACTTAGATAGTTCCAAAGAAGACTTCTCTTTTGTTAGAATATTAAACAAGCTTCTCTCAAGTTCAGGCCTCCTGAGATAACATTCATTATGTATAATGGGCTAGCAGAGTAAGAGGCATAATGTCAGGAGAGACTGGATAAAACCACTTGTCCAGGTGCTTTTGTGGTTTTTGTTTGTTTGGTACTAGGAAAGATTCTCTCTTTATATCTTTATTTTTTTATTTTTGCATCTTGCAATCTTTAGCATTAGCTTATATGTACTCAAGACTGTGATGCATTGATTCCTCTCACTGGTTTAGAAAAGTATTAAAATATAGAAAGGCAAGAAAAGAGATAAGCAATATTTTCAGCCAAGAGAATTAGCATTTAGCATGAGGTCGAGGGAGGGATTTAAAAAACAAAATTAAAGTGGAGAATTCAAAGCAGAATGACAAGGAGCTAAAATAGTGTCCTTTTTTTTCTACTCCAATTTGCTTACATGAGGATCCCAGAACATAACTTTAATTTGTGTTATAACCACACCGTCATTCACAATTTAACAACAAAAAATTAAAAACAAAAATGCAATCAACAACTATTTTTCGGGGATTGTGTTAATAACTGGAAATTTGTTAATAATACTGAAACAAAATACTGATACAAACTCTCAGGGACCAATTACAATAATGAAAGTAGAGATTCGTAATATATCAAAAGAAAATTCACAATTAAGATGTATTTGTGCAAAGGAGAAAGATGGTGGCGGAGTCAGTCAGACTATGTGAGTCCCAATGTGAGTGAGTATATGGGCAATTTTGCCTATGTTTCTGTGAGTAAGTGGGTATGTGAGTGGCTGGCTGAATGCGGAGTCAGGAGCAAGTGACCAGGGCTCTCCTGGTGAAGTGGCTGGTGCCGCAGCTCCTCTGAATCCTAGTGCTTTCCAGGACACAAGCTGAGCACCATTTTTTCAAAATCAGCAAAGGCCTTTCCAGGAAGAAGCTACTGGGAGTCACTGCAGGCTCCAGTCTCTGCCTCACAACTGCAGCACCTGGCTGGACACTGGCAGCAAGGGCTGTGGAGGGAGGGAGCACAGTCAAGGAGCCCAGAGGCAGAGTTCCACTGGAGAAGACAAAACAGTCACTCTGAGCCGGCTCGGTGGCTCAGCCTGTAATCCCGTGCCTTTGGGAGGCTGAGGTGAGTAGATTGCCTGAGCCCGCGGGTTCGAGACCTGCCTGGGCAGTGAGACCTCATCTCTAAAATAAATCAAAAAATCAGCTGGGTATGGTAGCGCATGCCTGTAATTCTGGTTACTCAGAAGGCTGAGGTGGAAGGATAGCCGGAGCCCAGCAGGCGAGGCTGCAGTGGCCAGGAGCAGCCACTGCACTCCAGTCTGGGCGACCGAGTGAGACTCCAACTCAAAAAAAAAAAAAAAAAAAAAAAAAGAACAGTCACTCTGCCACCATCTTGAAAATGGGTGTCCTGGCTTCCTCACTATAAAAAGTGCCCTGGCATCCTCACTACAAAGCTACAGACCCAATCTCTGTGACCAGTGGGTTAGCTACTCAGGGATTGATCATGACCCAGAGGGAATATCCTGAAAGCACAAATTCTGGAGGGACAGGATGAGTGCTGAGTCCCAGGCGCTCCACCCCCTGCTCTGATTCAGCTGTGAGACAAAGGGTGTAATAAGAAAAGGAGGAGAAAGACTCCTGAAAAGATTAATGATGAGTCTGGGGCTGACCCAAGCCCCCCTCCCGAGCAATCCTCTGAACAACAGACCCTCACTGCTAGGGAATGACTGAGAGGGATGAACTCAGGTAGAGCCTGGACATCAGCTTTGACAGGAGAAACTATTCTAGGATAAGCCTGGCTGGGGCCACCCTGTCTCCCACCTCCCTCCGCCACTACCTGGGGAAGAGACAATCCTGCATCTCCCCACTGGAGGGGATCCCCCTAACCATACAAGACTGGGAGGGGAGGAATGAAGACCCACCCTCCCCCACTACTTTCTTCTTCTCCCAGGGAGCAGACACTGAAGAGATTATGAATAAGGCTGCAGCTCCACAAGAGACAACAAAGGGGCTTAACTGTGAGTAGCTGAGAAGAACAGTGATAGAAACTGCCACAAGGGGGCAGTTTCCTTTAAATTTTTAAAATTTTTCTTTTTCTTTTTCCTTTGTGCATGAATGTGTATGTGAGGGTTCAATCTGCTGTCCCCCACCTTATTTTTCTTTTTAATCTTTTCTCTTTTTTTCTTTCATCTTTCATTTTTTAATGCTTATGTTTGTATGTGAATGATTGGGTGTTTATCTTTTAGGTTTTTTTAAATCATTTTTTAGTTTAATGTGTATGTGTGAGGGTTTGATTTGAATTTGTTTTCTCCTCTATTCTTTTTTTTTATTCTCCTTTCATTTTGTGTTGGGTGTGTGTGTGTTGTTTTCTTTTTTTGTTGTTGTTGTTTTAAAAAATTTTTTGTTTTGTCTTGGGTTTTTTTCCCCAGTTTGTTTTGGTTTTTGTTGGTGTGTGTGTGTGTGTGTGTGTGTGTGTGTGTGTGTGTGTGCGTGTTCCTGCCTTTTTTCCCTGTGTTTTCTTTATTTATTTATCTTTGTCTATCTTATTTCATTCTGCTTCTCTTTGTTCTCCTAATTTCTGTAATGGTGTCTTGAACTCAGGGGGTACAGACACATGCCCATTACATCATCATATAGAATGGTGGTGGGGAGTGGTCTGAGGGAACCCATAAAACAATCAGTGAACACTGTGATTTGCAAGTAGTTTCTGGATCCTAGTTCCCTATCCTCTACTTATTGTACTCTCAAAACTACAAGAGACAGCAAAGCTTAACACCTACAGCCCTGTTTCAAATAGAACAAATTCAGAGCCCTGATCATGGAAGAACAGATGACTAAGCTAACATCAGAAGTGAAAATCTCTCTCACTGCCACTGAATAATACAATAAAAGAGCAAAGAAAGAGATCTGCCACAAATGGGGAAAAATAAATGGAAGAACACAGGCAATTCCCAGTGTAACAAAGAGAAAACACCTGAAAAATCAGTTCTCAGAGCACAAACAATGGAAGTCACCAACAACTGACCCCAGAACACATCAGAGATTAGGGAATGGATAGAAAGAGTGACTATGACTCAAGAAAGATAAGACACAACACTGAAAGAACTTGCAACAGAGATTTTGGTCATAAAAATTTCATTCAGGAAATAGATAATAAGACGATAAGCATAGAAAGCAGAATTAATCAAGCAGAAGAAAGAATCTCAGAACATGAAGATCAAAATGTGGAATTGACCCAATCTATAAAAACCATAGAAAGAAAACTGAGAAAGAAAGAACAAATCCTAGCCGGGCTCAGTCTGTAATCCCATGCTTTGGGAGGCTAAGATGAGTGGATTGCCTGAGTTCGCGGGTTCGAGACCCACCTGGGCAACTTGGCAAGACCTCATCTCTACAATAAATCAAAAAATTAGCTGGGTGTGGTAGTGTGCACCTGTAGTTCCAGCTACTTGGAAGGCTGAGGTGAAAGGATTGCTGGAGCCCAGCAGGTCGAGGCTGTGGTAGTCGGGAGCAGCCACTACACTCCAGTCTGGGTGACAGAGTGAGACTCTAACTCAAAAAAGAAAGAAAGAAAGAAAGAAAGAAAGAAAGAAAGAAAGAAAGAAAGAAAGAAAGAACAAATCCTCCAAAAGATGTGCAATTATTTCAAGATGCTGAACCTACACCTGATTCATATCCCAGAAAAAGAAAGGGAAATGGAGAACACTGTGAAGCAAATATTCCAGGAGATTGTCCAAGATAACTTTCCCTATCTTATCAGAGATGTGACCATCCCAACACAAGAGATACAGAGAACCCCAGCAAGACATCAAATGAGAAGACCAACTCATAGACACATAGTAATTTGCCTACACAAAGTAGTACAAAAGAAAAAATCCTAAAATCAGCAAGAGAGAAAGGTCAGACTATCTACCAGGAAAAGCCAACCAGAATAGCAGCAGACCTATTGGCAGAAACACTACAAGCTAGAAGAGACTGGAGTCCAATATTCAAAGTGTTCAAAGATAAACAATTTCAACCAAGAATTTCCTACCCTGCCAAGCTCAGCTTCATCAGTATGGAGAATTAAAATCCTTTCCAGATATCCAATCCCTAGGAGATTATGCAGCTTCCAGGTCAACTCTACAGAAATTTGAAAGATCAAATCCCAACTGACCCTGAAAAAATACAAAAGATTATCAGAGATTACTATGCATGCCTGTGTGGAAACAAACTTGATAACATAAATAAAATGGAGAACTTTCTGACATCACACAACCTCCAAAGGTTGAAATAAGAAGATATTGAGACACTAAATAGACTAATAGCAACCCAGGAAATTGACTCCATATAAGAAAACTACCTAAAAACAAAACAAAACAAAACAAAAAACAACCCTGCACCAGTTGGTTTTCCAGTGGAATTCTACAAAACATAAAAGGAAGAACTGATTCCAATCCTACTGAAAGTATTTCAAACAATTAGGAAAGGTGCAATTCTCCACAAATCATTTTGTAATGTTAACATCACACTGACACCCCAAGCAGATAAAGAAACAAAAAAAGAATTACAAGCCTTTTTCTCTAATGAACATAGATGTAAAAATTCTCAATATGATTCTAGCAAATCGAATCCAACAACACATCTCAAAAAGTCATCCATCATGGCCAAGTAAGCCTCACCCCAGGATGCTGGACTGGTTCAACAACTGCAAGATCATAAATGTAATTAAACACATCAACACATGTAAAAGCAAGAACCACATGATTATCTCATTAGATGCAGAAAAAACTTTTGATAAGATCCAGCATCCCTTCTTAATAAAAACTCTCAAACACATAGGCATAGTAGCAACATACCTCAAAATTATAAGTGCTGTCTACAATAATTGCACAGTTAGAATATTGCTAAAGATACACAAACTGGAAGCATTTCCCCAGAAAACCAGAACAAGATAAGGCTGTTCACTCTCACCCCTCCTGTTCAACATTGTGTTGGAAGTCCTAGCTACAGCAATTAGACAAGAGAAGAAAATAAGGGGTACCCAAATAGGAAAAGAGGAAATAAAGTTATCCTTTTTCGCTGAAGATATGATTCTGTACCTCAAAAATCCAAGAGAATCTGTCAAAAACCTCCTTGCACTGATAGAGAACTTTGGCAATGTCTCAGGCAGAATGTGCAAAAGACAGTTGCATTCTTATAAACCAACAATAGGCAGAGAAACAAATAAAAAGCACAATCTCATTTTCAATGGTCACAATAAAAAAAGAGAGAGAGAGAAAGAAATACCTCTGCATCTTCCTAACCAGAGAAGTGAAAGACCCTTACAATGAAAACTACAAATCACTTCTTAAGGAAACCCAAGAAGACACAAACAAATGGAAAAATATTCCATGCTCATGGATAAGAAGAATCAACATTGTTAAGAATTCCATTCTATCAAAGACAATCTACAGATTCAACTCAATACCTATTAAATTACCTACGTCATTCTTCTCAGATCTTGAAATGACAATTAAAAAATTTATATGGAAATATAAATGACCACAAATGGCAAAAAAATCCTTAGCAAAAGAAAAAAAAATGGGAGGTATCACACTCCTAGTCTTTAAAAATTACTATAGAATAGGACACAGATTCCAGAAGCAAAATTTCAATTTCTCAAGAAACTCTTCCTCAACAAAGCCTCCACCAACAACCACTTGGAAGAGGAGAACCTATTCAGTAAATGTTGCTGGGAAAGCTGGCTGACCACATGCAGAAGATTGAAACAGGATTCCTACCTATCACCATAAACAAAAATTAACTCTAAATGGATCAAAGATCTAAACAAAACCTCAAATGATAAGAATCTTAGAAAATACAGGAGACACCCTTACAGAAATCAGAGTAGTCAACCAATTCCTGATCAAAACCCAAGATGTCCATGCCATATGAGATAAGATAGACAACTGGGATCCCATTAAACTGAAAAGCTTCTGCAAAGCAAACAAAATCATCAAGAGAGTGAGGGACAGCCCAGAATGTGAAAAAATATTTGCCAACTGTATATCTGACAAAGGCCTAAAATCCAGGATGTATAAGGAACACAAACGCACCAAAAGGAAAAACAAAAACAATAACAAAAACAGCCCCATTAAAAAGTGAGCAAAAAATATGAATAGACACTTCTCAAAAGAAGATATGGGAGCAGTCAACAGACATATGAAAAAGTGCTCAGCCTCATTAATCATCAGAGAAATGCAAATCAAAACCACATTGAGATACCACATAACCCCAGTAAGAAAGGCCATCATTAATAAAACAAATAACAGCAGATGCTAGTGAGGATGTGAAGAAAAAGGAATACATCTACACTGCTATTGGGAATGCAAACTAGTTCAGTCTTAATGGAAAACAGTGTGGCTATTCCCAAAAGAACAGTAAATTGACCTTCAATATGACCCAGCAATCCCCCTACTGCGCATATACGCAGAGGAACTCAAATCCTTCTACAAAAAAGATAACCTACACATGTATGTTTATTGCAGCACTAGTCATGATAGCGATAGCAAAAACATAGACCCAACCTTTGTTTCCCATCGAAACTGGCCTGGATTTTAAAAATATGGTACATATACACGACGTAATCTTACACAGCCATAAAGAAGGACAAACAAATGGACTTTGCAGCTACTTGGATGGGTTTAATGTCAATAATACTCAGTGATCTATTGCAGAAAGAAAGAACAGGGTACCACATGCACTCACTAATAAGCAGATCCTGAACACTTACCATAATACTATAAGGGATTGGCAGTAGTGAAATACTGCCTGAGTAGGGGTGGACACAGCATCAATAAGGGTACTTGATCTCAAACCAGGCAAAGTGAGGACCAAAAGACAGCCTACACTTTACCTGTATGGGGAATACTTGTATTCCCATTCCTGAATTATAACACACATCTTTAAAATAAAGTATGAATTTTTAAGACGACATATTGTAAAGTTCAAAGTGAATACAGTACTAATAGTTCTTGCCTAATTTAGATTTCCAATATCTCTCTTGATCTTATGAACCCTTAATGTGGATAATCTATGAAGAACTGGGACATTGTGCAAAGATTTCTGGTACAGTAATCTTAGGGAAGCTGAGAACATGTAAACAAATGATAAAAGCAAAGTCTTAATTTATCTAATATTGAATAATATTAAGTTAATTAGTTGTTGGAGAGCTCATTAAAACAATCTAGCAAATCCTGTGGGTTAAAACAAAGAGAAGTTATGATGTAAGAAATGGATCAAGTATTCATATAGGTCTACACCAATGATCTATAACATCACTCTAGTCACTTACTGTAAATGTGAAGCTCAAGAAATGGTGCCAGATATACATACTTTTCCTTGAGTTGACATCTACTATTTATGAAGATCATTTATACATATGACTTGCACTCTTACTCCTATGGAGATAACTTTATGCCACTCGTCAGTTTTACATTTTACTTGAATGTTTTAGAATAACTTAACATAAAATTTGTTGTCTTGTCCCTCAAACTAAATTCTATGCTGCCACCTCCATTACTGGTTATTCAGTCTCAAAATGATAGCTTGATCTTTGTTATCTCACTTATCCCAACATATAACATCATCCATCTATCATTTCATAGACCATGGATTATTTTGTCTTCCATATTGCCACAGACTTTTGCCATCATCTACAAGCCTACACTAATGGCTTGGTCCTGACTTCAGCTTTCCCCATCTATTTCAGATAATTCCCTTTTAAAAAATAAACTTTTCTAACTTAAAAATAATTTTAACCTCTAATATACTTTAAACAATTTTCTCTAAAATATTGCTTTATTAATGGCAGTCTTTAACTTAAATTCTTTCAATTCTTCAACAAAATCTCTTCTTTTATTTTCTTATATGTCCTTAATTTACCTTCTCAATCAAACCTTCTATGCTACTCAAAATATTACAACAAAATTGGTGTTTATTTCTTTTTCAATGTCTACTGGGGAAGAATTTATACTTGCCTTTGTGGTTTCTATCATAAGTCTTAATAAAATCTTCTCAATTTTTTTTTTCTTTTTCTAGCATCATCTTTTCCATTAAAGTAGAAAGAATTCATTAGTCATATCACTTAGACTGTGAGGATCTTTGATGATATCATTTCTTCTTTCACTTACACTTAGCATGAATATGCTTATATTGGTCATCATTTTTGCTTTGTTTGATGTACCTAATTAGTTTTCTTCAACTCTGATCTTGAGAGAAGGAACCAAGTTGCTCTCAAAATGTATATACATAGGAATTAAACTTTGTGTCCCACACTGTGTAGTCAGTAAAAGAATTTTAAAGTTAGAGATGACTGTGATGATGATGTATACAGGACAGTTAGTCAAACATGATTTCTGACACTTAGTAAATTACCAAACTCTATAAATTACTCTGAAAATATCTGGTTATTTTATCTTCTTGGAGACATGTGAGTGAAGACTGTATTTAGATCATGTACGTTTTTAAGGTAAATGTTCAACTCAGTCCTATATGTGAGAAAGATTGGCCTTTTAATCAAGGTTACTCTACTAATATATATTACAACTTTGGTTAAGTTAGGAAATTCTAAATGCTGCCAGTGCCAAACTATAAATAATACTATTATATTTGTTTTTTATCTTAGGGAATATGAGAACAAAAAAAGAAATTTGCAATTTTTCTAAACTTGTCTAAAAATAGCACACTTTAAATGAATTCAAAATATAATTATTGCAGATATTTGTTTTCAAAATACAGTATATTGAAATAAAAGTATTTATATAAACTGTCAACATATTATTAAATTTTTAAAAAAATTTAAATTAGTTTACGTGATTTATTTGACAGTTTATATTTTATGAAAAACTATTTGCTGAAAAATGCTGCCAATATTTTTTTTACCAAGTTCAGATTTGCTTATTCATTTGGACCTAACTCCTCAGTATGATACGCAATATCTGTAGATGACATATCACATGAATGAGAAGAATAGATATGAAAGACTTAATGATGAGCTGTAGAATTTAATACAGATATGAGTTTCCTTTAAAGGCTTCAATTCATTTCCTATCTACGCATAGATAACACTGGAAAAATAATAATTCTTCTCCATAATACAATTCCCAAAATTTAATGAATATCTACCGCAAATATGGTATACTTCTTGATACTGCAGGGTATTTAAACCTTGCTATAGCATTTTTAGCAATGAAGGTCAGTCTAGGACAAGTGAGACTAATAAAGTAGAAATGAGTGACACATCCTTATCCAGCAGGTTATATGAGGACTTTCCTTATTACACCTCCCTTCACAGACCTCTTCTTGCTTAAGTTCTTTTCAGAATTTAGTATTTATCAACATGGCTTTCAGCCTCAGAATTGATCCCCTTTTCTAAATGGGATTCATTAATAGATGTCATTTATCTTTTTAAATTTGTTCCACTCTTTATTCCAGGATTCCTCCAGCCCTACCTAATAGACATAACAGTGAAAGGGTTAGTTATATGTGCTAATAAAAAAGGTAAAGATGTGCAACAATATTGATTAAAGTCAGAATTCACATGTTTAAAATTCTTATAATCTAATGGGGAATCAAAAAATGAACAGATAACTGCAATAGAGCATGAAATAAGTAATTTCTGAGCTATGTCAGAGCTTATTAGAGGACCACCTTACAAAATAAGACCATAATATACAAAGTGGGAGCAAGACCAAAAACATTTAAAAAATGATGATTTCTATTAATTATAAATAAATACAGGCAACATATTGAACATTTACTATGTACTCAGCAGTGTTCTAAATGTGCTAAGTTATGAGCGACAGTTATACACAACTAATAGAAGGTAGAGTCAGGACTCCAACTTAGTGTAACTCTTAAGAATGTGCTCTTATTATATTATATTTAAACGATTAAATAAGAATGCCAATAAAATTTTTATTTTGCCCTAACAAATATGTTGCTACCTAATGGAGACACATTAAATTAAAAAAAAAAAAACCAAAAATGTCTTCATTTCTTTCAAAAACCTTTTTTGTTGTTGTTGTCTTTTTTCGATACCATAGCTTAGCTATTGAATAACGCAACATTAGGTGAGAATTATGGGAAGCATTTCTTCCTGTTAATTAGGAGCTTTCCTTACCAAGAAAAGGCTGGGAGAGAAACCATGTAATACAGATAGAAGAAAGAGGACAAATTAGAAATACATTAAAGAACAAGGAAAGTTCAGGAAACTGTAAAACGTATGGACACAAGTTACAAGGTAAAGAGGTAATACGGAAATAGATAATTTAACACTGTGTAAAATAAGGAGTTGTTGAGGGACCTAAGAATACCATAGTCAGAAAAGAAAGTCAGAAAGGCCCCTCTGACTAAGGAATTCTTATAATAGAGTAGGTAAGAATAGTTGTAGGTATGCATGGTAAAATGGAAGTAAAGTAGTGAGGACTGAACTAAGACAACAGCAGAAAAAAGATAAGAAATAAAAACAACTTGAAAACACATACACACGCAAAAGGAAACAAAGAAAAAACACATGGAAAAGATCAAGGATGGTGAATCAACAGTCTTGAAGACTTCATTTTTATTTATTTACTTTTAAATTTATCATATTATAAGGATGCTTGGTACAAGTTAGGATTAGGTACAGACTTTAAAATTAGAAGGTAAGTAGGGAAAGATCATAGCAGTCAAATGGCTTTGTCGAGGAGATAGACTTTGTCTCATTAATTAAAAAAAAAAAGAGGAAGCAGGCTGTGGCAATGTTGGGACTTACCCCAAGGGTATCCTTTTCTCAGGGATTATCATCTGGTACTGCCAGTTGTTCAAAGCCCGAAAATAGGGCCTCATGCATTTTGGTCAAGGTTATGATTGTTTATGGCAGAATAATTAGTTTTCTACTAGTTATCTCATCATATGTGAAAGCAGTAATCTTCTGTCACCCAACTTTAATAAATGACTTTTCATCATGCAGAACTAAATTTATTCTCGGAATAGTTTGAAAAGATGGAAGATGTACTTGTGAAAAGTCAAAAGAATAAACAAGTAGCAAAACTTTACAAGACAGTTTTCAGACATATAAAGTATAAACTTTTTTTATTGGTACTGAAAATTAAAAAGAAAAACATCTTTTTGAACTAGTTTTAATTTTTGCAAGAGTTCTTATGATCTACTTGAATATTGTCAGAACTAGTACTAATGATTATTGTACATGGACTTAAAATACTTTTAGTTCTTAGATAATTATCTCCCATGTTTTAACAAAATATATCTAACTATGCATATGTTACATATGTATATATATTTGGGAAGTTTATTTTCAACACAATCTGGGCACAGCCACTTCCAATAGCCCACTTTATATTTATATCCTTATTAACAAAATGATTATTGACTGCTGTAAATATTTAACAAACATGTTGTCCTTTCTCCTCATAAAGTAATATTTCTGCTTCCACAAAGAATATTTCATGTATTTTGAAATATGCCTTGATTACCTTCTGGATTAGGAGAAATAACAGACCAGAAGGTTAGATTATGATTTTTTTTTTTTGCAAAATCCTTGAATATGCTAGCAGTCATTTAAGATTATTCTTTATACACAAATACTACATATTTTAAACTTGCACATCCCAATTAAAACAGTCTACAACAAAGAATATGGGCATAAGAAAGCAGAATGACTAAATCTTCAGGATTTTTTATGCATAGTTTATAAGCTCTCTAGATTTATGTTCAGTAAGAGTCAAAGTATGAGTTAGGAGACTGAATCATTGTGTCATATGTTACCTGAGAGTTTCATCAATCTCCATTTCATCATTGAGACTTGTTTTATTTTTAAAACGGATATGATACTTGTTTTGTGACTATATTCATTTCCTGTGGCTGACATAACAAATTATCAAAACCTTAGCAGATTACAACAGCAGATCTTTATTGTCTCACAGTTATGGAGGTCAGAAGTCCAAAATTCTGATAATGACTGACAAGACCATGCTCCAAATGAAGGTTCTGGGGCAGAATCCTTCCTTGCCTCTTTCAACTTATGGTGGTTTCAGATATTCCTTGATGTATGACAGCAAACCTTTGTTCTCTGCTTCCATCTTCATGACCTTATATTCTCTCTGTCCCTTTGCCTTTCTTTTATGAAGACACCTGCCATTGGATGTAGGGCCTATCCTAAATCCAGAGTGATCTCATTTAAGGTGCCTTAATTTAATTATATTTACAAAGACAATTTTTTTTCCAACCAAGTCTGAAGAGCCTAATGTGTGCTAAATTCCATATAAGTCACATTAATCCAGGATGGTCTCAGGTGTCTTAATTTAATTATATCTGCAATTGCATTCACCGATTCTGGATGCAGGGGGAAAGAAGTGAGGGTCATAATTCAGCCCATACAATTCCATATAGGTAATGTAGAAGTGATTCTGAGATTTAAAATCATAATACCTCAACCTTAAAAGTGCTGTATTCTGTATTTTTGTTATTTGAACACATGAACTACAAGATTCTCTAAATTCTGAACATTTTTTCCATATCTTCTTCTTTCCCTTCTTCAATTATAATTTTCATTAGAATGCCCTGAAACATCGTTCCACAAAAGCCATTTCTTACATGGTGTTTGTAGTTAAGTTACTAAGGTGATTAATGTGATTTATATGGAGTTTAGCACACACTAGGTTCTTCATAAGTTGTAACTATGATTTTGCTTGTAATTGAAATTCTGTATGCTAAGAAGAATCTCTAATATCTAAAGAGTTCACAGTATGCTATTTAAATACCTGCAGTGACTTAAGTCAATGATACAAAATATAATTTAAAAAATTCCTCTATTTATTCTAACATCATACTGCCAAGAAACGTTTATTATGTGGATTACATTCTACTGAGCTAATTTAGATAACTAAAAAAACTATGAACATTTCATAGATTCTGGTAAGTGAAGTAAGGCAGTTTTTTCTTCAGAGAGTCAGTAGATGGCCATTGGTACAATAAAAAGTAGCAAAAAAAATTTGCAAATAAAGGTGAGAGTAGTAAACTTAAAATACAGAACAAATTCATAACTGAGAAAGTGTGTTACACGCAAATCTCCCCCTCAAAAAAGATGCATTTAATAATTGAGCTTAAATTTTAGGTATAATATTTTCATCTGAAAAACAATTTGATTAAGAAGTTTTGATCATCAATTAAAAAAATGCAATCTGTAAAAGTAGTTAGGGAACATATGAGAACATTTGAAAATAGATTATATACTAGAAAATGTTACAGAATTCTTGTTGATTTTCCTAGGAGTTATTTGTTGGTGACTTTTTAGATGGTGCATGCTGAAATTTTTAAGAGTGAATTGTCATGCTGTCTATAAGCTACTTTCAAAGTGATTCAGGTATATATGCGTATGTGTGTATATGTGTTTACATGAGTGTGTATAAATCAACTATTGAACAAGGTTAACATATTTTAATTGACAGTGGAAATCAAATGAGCACTGGTTTAAATTTTTGTAACTTTCTATATCTTCTAATGTGAATATATACTATGAAAGATATATTATGAAACATAAATCTAAGACTTCAACATTATTCATGTATCCCAGCGCAATAAACAGTAACTGGGACACAGAAAATCCTCAGGAAATATTTAACAAATAAAAATAAATTACTGAATTAATCAAATAGTTATAAACTTTTCATGATTATGACTGGAGGAATCAGTATTTAATTATACACAAAATCAAATATATTTTGTTAACATACAAGTTATATGATAAAACTAAAATTTAAAAACATAAGCATATTTTACTATATATATAAAATGCATGTAGATTTTTATGAAAAAATTTATTATTGATGATCATTATAACAGCTATTTTATTTCCACCATACCACTTGATTTCTGTAGATATCATCTAATGTATTAGATCCACTCCTTACATATGAAGAAACTCAGTTACAGAAAAGAGTCAATAGCTTGTCTTAAAGTCATCTAACTAGTAAATGACAGATGTAAAATTTGAAACAAACATTTTTTACTAGGTTACTACTGTTCTTTTTATCACACCATGTTGCTTCTTTCTAATGGACATACCGTTTTTTAGGAAACCAGGCACATTCACCTCTCACACAATACTTGATTTGAAACTTAAAGAAAAAATAAATTTTTATTAATTTTTGATAGATGAAATGTGTTCAAGTATTTAAGATAGAAACCATTATTTAACTGTGGCTCCAGTGTTCAGGTGGTCAGTGTCAACAGAGCATACAATTCCTTTAGGCATTTGCCTCACTTGACTGACATTAATTGAGTTTGCTAAAGCTTAGCAATATTATATCACTATAAGGGGGCTTCTCATTTCATTTTACATGTAGTCTCCTCCTGTTGCTTTAGCTGAGGGGAGTTAAAGAGAATATTTTATTGTTTTACATGTAATTTTTACTTTCAATCCATTGACGTTTAATTTATGCAAATTAATAGCATTTACCAGGACACTTTTGTTTGTGGACAATCAGCAATATAATGAGCACACCGTTTTGAATCAGGACTGAAAAATAATATAATTCTTCGAAAAAGCTTATATACAAATTATATCATATAATATAGACTGAAGAACTATAACTACAAGGAAAGACAATATAGGGCATATTAAAGAGGAAAGGGCTCCCTCCCACTAAGTCAGCATGATTTGTTGATTTACAGCCATATAATGTCAGTGTGTTAGAGCACAGATAGTACTTTTTTCTCTATGGACATTTAGATGACTGTATCTTATATAATACTAGGTAAATTCAATGTCCATTGGCACACTTAGATGGCACTTAGATGGCAATATTAAATAGATCGTTTTTTCATACATTACTTTCTGTCATGGGCTCCTGATACTCATCAATCTAAAAAAAGTAACAATTGAATCATGTCTACTCAAGTTTAAAGGTCTTAGATTCTGGCAAGTCTAGTGGGAGTTCAGCTATACTAGTCCCATACTAAAGGGTCACATAAGGGAACTCTGACATACTGAAATATCAATAAAACTATAGATTTAACTGTGAGTCAATCTTTCTCCCGCTTTTCACAGTTTTTTCCTTTTAAACATTAAAAAAATTAACTTTTCTTTTCTTTTTCTTTTTTTTTTTTTTTTGAGTTGGAATCTCACTCTGTCGCCCAGACTGGAGTGCAGTGGCCGCTCCCGGCCACCGCAGCCTCGACCTGCTGGGCACCGGCGATCCTTCCTCCTCAGCCTTCCAAGTAGCTGGAACTACAGGTGCGCGCTACCACGCCCGGCTAATTTTTTTTTTTTATTATTTATTGTAGAGATGAGGTCTCGCCAAGTTGCCTGGGCGGGTCTCGAACCCGCGGGCTCAGGCAATCCTCTCACCTCCCAAGGCGCAGGATTACAGACTGAGCCCCGGAGCCCTGCTAGCTTTTCGTTAGTATCATAAAATTGTACAAAAAATAGCCAGTCTATTAGTAACCGGACATTCTTTCTATAAAAGGTTGACAAAATAGAGTTCACTGCTTATGCTTATATGTCATCTTTTATTGAAGAACACCTAGACCATTTGTTTACTTATTATCTGCAACTGCTTTCAAGCAATAGTAGCCATGTTGAGTAGTTACGACAGAGGCTGTTTGGCCCTCAAAGCCCGAAATATGTATTTTGACGTCCATAAAAAAAATTGTGCTGACCCTTGCATGAAATGAAACGTTGACACACAATAAAAAAGCAAGTAATTTCAAATTTTGTCAGATTCTCCCAGGTTCTAGTGACTCTGAATTAATTACTATTACCACGAGGATTTTTGGAATAAATACTCTTCAAAAATACCTTTCTTCCCCCCACACTCCGCTGCCATTTTTTTTTTTGGGTATTTTAGAGATGTGGGGTACAATTCAGGGTTAGGAAAAATACCTTTCTTAATGCATTGTTCTCTGTGTTAATTCATCATGTTAATATCATAACTCTAAGAAATTTGTTAAAAAGTGTGAATGCTTTATAAGCAGCTAGAATCCCTGTTAAACCTACAGAGAATAAACAGAAGTGTGACTGAGCCATGCAGTGAGGCAAATCTTAATTTCTCTTGACAGAAAATTAAGATACTGAATATTTAATGACATGAAATATCCCTCTCTTTACTTACTGTTTTTTAACATTACATTGTCAGATATCCAAGAAAATAAAAAAGCAATATATAAAATCAAAAAAATAAAACTATTGATACACTTTTGACTTTGTCCTTATCTTGAAATTTATATCTTAAATTAGTAAAACAGAAAATATGACAATTACGTGCATGCAAATATTTATGCAAATAACATTAATAATAATCATCCATTAAGATTTGCAGCACATATAGCAAGAAGGTAGCTTATGCTGCATTGTATAAATTGAATATGGTACAACTGACAGTTATGAAATATATAACAAACTGGGCAAAGGAATAGGATAGTCTCATACCTGAAATAAGAAAAAACTGTATATAAAAGGATATCTTGAGCCACAAGAATGGAAAATGTCTGACTAGATACTCTAATTTCCTCCTGTTTCATTTATTGTTATAGCCTATTTGTTTTCAGTTATTTAAAATATTTATTGCTCTTTGTCATTCGGGTTGTCAATACCTTACTTATTTTGATCATCCTCTCTAATTCATCTACTCATTTAAAAAATTTTTAGTGTTCAAAGTTTTTTTCTTTCTCTTTGTTGGCTTCATCAGAATCTTTTTAAAACATAATATCTTTATTTATTACAATGAAATAATTCATCTATCCCATCCAGAACTTTATTTCACTGGGTTTGTCTTCTGATTCTGCAGTGTAATCTGCTTATCTCTGGCCGCAAAGTCACTTCGGTAGCTAGCTATTTACTTTGGCAGCTCAGTTTATCAGGTGACTGGGCTATTCTCAACCCTAGTTATTTGACCATGCTAAAATAAATAGATGCCATATATCTTAAAAGAACTTCACAGCTTTAAGAAAAACAAAGGATATTAATATACTAGTAGCAACCTGAGGTAGTATATTTTGTGCTCTTGTAATTGTCCTTTTTAAATTGAAATATCATCAAATAAAATTGCATTATTAAATTAATACCAAAATACTGGGGTTATGATGCAACTAAATCATGGTAACAGGCTTTCTCTTCAACAGTGTGTGACCAGATGATTAAAAATTATTTAGTTTAGGCAGTTAAGAACGACAAAACAAAAGCAAAATTTCACTCAGTGAATTATTTGAACATAATAAAATAGTACCTGAATCAGTAGCATAAACCCTCATCTTTTTGGGATTACTATATTTTCAAACATATGTACAAGGAAATACATTAATAAATTGTGCTTTAAATTTGTAACGATTACTTAAAAAAAAAAATCACACACACAAAAGAAAAATCATCTTTCTTGGACCTCACTGTATCATAGAGAAATGCGGCCTATTTATTGTTAGGGTTTCTCAGTATTACAAGGACACTTATTATTGACATTTCTTTGATCATATTTCTAATTATCTGAAAAACAAATAATTCAAAAACAATACAGAGCCAAAACTGGTATTTGAAATATCATAATTGCTATGGGATTAGATTCGGAGGATAAAAACATCTCTCTTCAGAAATTAATGGTGTGTCCTTGATTTGAAAGCTAAAATACAAAGATACATATACCTGAATAAGATGTATAAAAAAGTGATCTTAACTGCTTAATGTTTTTCAATTTAAAAATATCATTGTAATAAAAGCTTCATTTCACAGGTTCAAATCACTATGCACACCTATTTGCATACTCCTTCATGTTAAAATTCAAAAAGAGTGACTCTGAATGAAAGCTAAATGTGTGCTGAGTAGGTTCCATTATTGAGAACATAATTACTATATACAGTGCCTTGCCCAGTTAATAATGCAGGGAAACTAAATGACAGGGCTGTAGTGAGAGGTGGTCACAGCTTTAATGACTGCATGCAAGTGGTTTCATAAATCTCCACTCAAATAAAATGCTAACTTCTGGAAGAAAATGGCATTAAAGTTAGGAAATACTAGCAAAACTGATTACAAATGGATTGAGTCAGGATATTCATCAATAAGCTCTTTTAATACTTGTTATATCTATTACATTATTTGGTCTGTAACCCAGAAAAAGAAGGTGAAGTTCAAATCCTATTATAATTTCTCATATTCTCTCTCTCTCTCTCTCTCTCTCTCTCTCTTTCTGTTTGTGCACACACATGTATATTTATATATGCATATCACTACATAATATATATATATGCATATGCATTATTTTATTTTTTTTATTTAAACAGAATGACTCTTGAATGACACTTCATGCATTGTTGAGCCATTACCATTTTTTTTATTTAATATAATTTTTTAGAATGATGACAGGCAGATGTATAACCCTGCCCCTGAAATGAATATAAGCGTTTAAATTCACAGAAAAATTATGTGCATGAATTTGTAGATGCAGATGTCTGGTAATTAAGGTGTTGTAATTGCCTTACCATTAACTTTTCATTTAATAATAGAGACGATATGGACTTTTTATCACGAATAGCACAGCAATTTTTTATGGATAATGCCTCTTTAGATTTTCTGAATGGATTTCTCTAGAAGTACAGATCAGAAAATGGAAACCATTTTAAGCATTTTTAAGCATGAAGAAATTACATACAGGGAGCATGCTTACCAAAGCATTGCCAGGACTGAAGGAACAGCTTTGTAGCTGAGTCTCCTGGAATAATACCCAGACCTAAACAGAACTGACCCACTTAAAGGGCTCTACTTTTGAGGTCACAACTGGAAATACGTCAGAAACAAGAGGCTGTAGCCACTGCCAAAACAACCCAGCACTCATGAGGCTAAAAGAATGTGATGACGATATGATCTAGGGATAAGTTACCACATCTAGATGTTATATTTCCTCTGCTTATCAATAAGTGGGACTGGACCTTGCAACTCTACTGTAGGGAAGAAACTCACATTTCTTGAGGCTGAATTGCCAGTAGCAACAGTCAAAACCACAGGAAAATGGTTTCGGCTTAACTCTTCCCTTGCAAATCTTGCTACCTAGCATTTAAATGGTGGGCCTAATTAGTATTCAGAAACTTTGTTGAAAGGACATTCAGGAAATGTAGTCTGAGGTTTCAAATCTGTGATAAAGGGAGGCTAGTATAAGATAATGTATTGAGAGCCTAATGTGAGTTACCGATAACCAGTATGATTTCTATGTAGAAACAAAATATGTTTTAAATATAATGAAACAGCATACAAACTAATATTTACTCTATAAAAATAAATACATGTCAAAGTTCACAGAGTACCTTTGTTCTGTGCAAGGAGAATGATTATTATGGTAAAGATTTTTTTTTGAAAGCAAGATTTATTGAGAAGACAGAAAAGCTCCCACAGTGGGAAGGGACCGGAGGGGGTTGCCCAAGATTTTTAAAAAATAAATAAATTTGCCAAAAGATAAGTTAAAATAGTAGACAACCCAAGGATTATCTTACAATACTGTCAGAATTTGATAGCTACAAATTCAGTATGTTTTCTTTGAGATCAGCAGCGACTGGTAATCACGAGAAAATTAAAAGTCAAGTTGAGACTGAGTTTGTGATTAAGATTATTTCCCAAATGCTTCACTTCATTAAATTTAGAAGTAGTGATATTCATGGAAGGGAAGAGGTAGGGCATTTAAACAAAATATTTACTATATGATAGCACAATATACTAATTTTTTAAAAAACCTGAATATTTTCACAGAAATTATTTTTTTCAGTTTATCAGTTTTCTACTGCTGCTGTCAAAACTTTTCGCAAACTTACTGGCTTGAAAAAATAAAAAATTATTATCTATGATTAGTGTTGTAGGTTAGAAATACAATATGGCCAGGCTCGGTGGCTCAGCCTGTAATCCCGTACTTTTGGGTGGCTGAGGTGAGTGGACTGCCTGAGCAACTTGGCAAGACCTCATCTCTACAATAAATCAAAAATTAGCCAGGTGTGGTAGCGCGCACCTGTAGTTCCAGCTACTTGGAAGGCTGAGTGGAAGGATCGCCGGAGACCAGCAGGTCTAGACTGCGGTGGCTGGGAGCAGCCACTGTACTCCAGTCTGGGAGACAGAGTGAGACTCCAACTCAAAAAAAAAAACCAAAAAAAAACAACAAAAAAAAACTACAATATGATTTCACTGTACTGAAATAATAATAATGCGGGAATGTATTCTCCTCCCGGGGATCTGTGGGGGTATCTGTTTCTTTAAGGTTTTCAACTTCTAGATGCCTCCAGGTGTCCTTCCATTATCCATCTTGAAATCCAAGAGTTTTGCATTTCTTCCTGCCCCCCCCACCCCTTTACTGCTCTCTTGTCTTTCTGTAGCCTTTCAGTCTAAGGATGCTTGTGATTACATTAATTCCACCTGGATAATCCAATATAATATCCCATCTAAAGGTGTGTTGCCATAATCACATTTTCAAACTTCCTTTTCCCACATAAGGAAACATAATCAAGTTCCAGAAATTAGGATACATTTTTGAGGTCCAATATTCTGCCTGCCATTTTGCTAAGAGTAAGAATAACAAACACTGACTGAAATTTATTATGTACAGAAAAGCTCTTAGTTGTGATATCTTACTCTCATATATGTTATACATATATGCATTATTATAAGTATATAAATTATATATGTTTATAAGAAAAGGGTCACATTTAAAATATTCCATGGAGTTATCAGAAAGTTCATATCTATTTAGTTGTTGAACATCAAATATATGCAATTTTATTAAATTGAGTTAGAATACTCCAAAGAGAGTTGTTTTTATAGTAATAACTGCATGTGAAAAATAATACTTTATTTTTAAATGGTTTTATGTGCAAAGATAAGCTTGTTCATATGCTATGAGAATTGTTTCAGAAAATTTCTGAACACCTCAAGTATTTTTAAACCATTTAACCATAGGTTGAACCTGACACTTGACTTACTACCTACAATATAGAGTATCACTGTTACAAAATATTTATAAATGTGCCTATTACCTGTGTCCGTATGTGGATACTGATTTAGGAAAAACCAACCTGAAGGTAATTTCAATTTGGAGGAAACAAACACAAGAGGTACAGTGTGCAGTTTAGAGGTCATAGTTCTTGAGGCAAAGAAAGTCTGTACTGTTGACAGAAACATAACATGGGAATGTGAAGGCAGAGATTAAACAGGGACATGACAGGAGTCCTGCTTAGTATGTGTAAACTGATAAAATACAGATGTGTGACGAAAAATAGCAAATTTGGTATGGAAACAACGTATTCATACACAATGTGTAATTCTCAAAGGAGGTGGAGTACACAGGTGTAATTCAAATTTCTGTCAAACCAGATTTAGAATAGCACTATTGCTGCAACAGTTTCCACAGGTCTCACCAACCTACAGGGCACCATCAACAGGAATAACTTCATATTTCTCTGGCCTTGTTTCTCACTGGCTTATGTAGAACATCAGCCTCACTTCCACTCCCTATTCTTTCCACCAAAATATTTTAGATTCTCTAAATTGTCTCACACGTGGAACAATTCCAGAGAATGGCCACCTCTGACAGCGACTGACACTTTGGTTGGAAGCTGTTACTCTCCTCACTCACTGACATTGCTTTCATTGAGAAACATCCTTCCAAGGTGCTGCTGCCTGCAGGGAATGCTGTTTCTTTCCCTGACACCACCCCATTCACAATCTCCTAGACCATACCATGTACACACCAGAAATATCCATAAGCTTTTCTTAGTTGGAACAAAAGGAGAATTTTTTGTTGTATTTTTCTTTCACTTGTATTTATTTATTTATTTATTTTACTACCTCTTCGGTAATGGAGCATGCCTAAAAGTTACCAAAACTGTACTTGGATCCTGAGATGTAGCATTGTGTTGAAACAATTTTTTCTTTTTGCTGACGGTCTTCCCTTTTCCTTGAATTTAGAGAAGAGCTCCAGATGACTGATCTTTTCAAACTTCTATGTTCTCTTCTTTTGACAACCAAGGAGATATTATTCAGACAAACTGCTTTTCTGCTTGGGGACTTCTTTCCTTCCAGTGAGTTTTCTCAGGGTGACCTCAAACCTCTAGGCAACTGGGCTTTGCATAGACCGTCTCACCAACTCACCAGAGGCAGAGACAGTTCTGAACACTAAGATATGGTTTAGATTTAAGGTGAAATTTACGTGTATTCACAACACATATAACCTTTAATATTAGAGCTGTCATAGGACACTGAAACTTTTAAAGCAATGAAATATTTTTTTTAAATGTGAGTAAACCTTATTGATCTGAATGTGAAAAGACAGCAACCAAATATCAAATTGATCTAGCTAATGCTGAGAAAATGTTTAATATAATCATATAAAATCATAAATCTTCTTTTTTACCCATGTTTAGGAGGAGTTAATATCTACAAAGAGGTGCTAAGATACAGTGGGCTTATTTGTGCCTGAATATGAAAGAAACAATTCCTAAACTTACCATCACTTCACCTAGACGTGAGACATGTCCTGTTTTGTGATCATCCTCCATTCTGCTGATATTTGTGGACAAATTCCCAGAATAGCTCTGTAGTGAAGAGATTTTTGTTTATCTCTGTGAAGCATTTCTGCAATGATGCTTTCCATCTGACAATATTTCTAGCCTCTCTGCTGGAAAAAATGTCCTCTTCATTTAAAGATGATACAAATCTTCTCTTATGCATGAATTTAAAAAGAAATATAAAGAACTGGAACTAATATCACTTCTTTATACTCGTAAGAGGGGCATATATTTTGAAAATAATTGAAAAGTTGATGAGATATTTCATCTTAATATTTGATTTACCAAATTTTGGTATAGTCTGTGACTTACAAAATTGAATCAGAAGTTAAACTTTATTTAAAAAATAAAGTTTATCTTAGATGTTCCCAAACCTAGCAACATATCTTACATAGCAGAGGAACTTAAAACAATCTTTTGTTGATTATGCTGGTTTCCCTTTACAATTTTCATTTTTATCGTTTTTACTAACATGTTATTATTATTTTTTTAATTAACTAATTTATTTTTTTGAGTTGGAGTCTCACACTGTCGCCCAGACTGGAGTGCAGTGGCCGCTCCCGACCACTGCAGCCTCAACCTGCTGGGCTCTGACGATCCTTCCGCCTCAGCCTTCGGAGTTGCCGGAATTACAACATGTTATTTATTTATTTTTTTTTCATTAATCAGTATTTTTTATTATGGTTTTGTGGGGTACAGTTAAGGGTTAGGTGTACAATGACGTTTCATTCAGGCACCCTGTAGATAAGAAGTGTTTTCCCATCCCCC
>NW_007035692.1:0-1603 GCF_000164805.1 Carlito syrichta | reverse complement strand
ATACACTAACAACAAGCAGTCTGAGGACCAAATTAAAAACACAATCCCATTCACAGTCATCGCAAAAAAAAAAAAAACTAACCAAAAAATGAAAGATCTTTACAATGAGAACTACAAAATGCTGTTTGAAGAAATCAAAGAAGACTCAAACAAATGGAAAATCCCATGCTCATAGATTGGAAGAATCAATGTCATCAAGATGCCTATACTACCCAAAGTAATCTACAGATTCAATGCAATCTCTATCAAATTACTAGCAACATTTCTTATGGACCTAGAAGAGATGATATGTAAATGTATATGAAAGTAAAAAAGAGCCTGAATAGCTAAAGCAATCCTCAGCAAAAAGAACAAAGCTGGTGGCATCAAACTCCCAGACTTAGAACATTATTTGAGGTCGGGAGTTCAAGATCAGCCTGGGCAAAATAGTGAAACCCTGTCTCTACAAAAATAAAAATTTTAAAGCATAAAAATAGTGTACTGCTTTTCCTGTTGTAAAACCAAAATATGCTTATTACAGAAAAATGCAGATTTGGAAAATTGAATAAGAAGGAGATGCACTTAATCTCACCACCCAGTCTGTGCTTAACTAGTAACTCATGATAGTTGCCTGGAGACATCAGCAATAACTATGAGCATCAGCAAAATAAACAGCTGATGTAACCAAAATACCACGGTACTGGTACAAAATAGACACATAAACCAATGGAACAAGGATAGAGAATCTGGAAATCAAACCACAGACCTAAAACCAACCCATCTTTGACAAAGCCAATAAAAATAAACATTAGGGACTGGGCGTAGTACCTCACACCTATAATCCCAGCACTTTATGAGGCTGAGGCAAGAGAATTGATTAAGCCCAGGAATTTGAGACCAGCCTAGGCATGAGAAATCAGCCAGACATGGTGGTGCATGCCTGTAGTTCCAGCTACTTGGGAGGCTGAGGTAGAAGAATTACCTAAGTCCAAGAGGTTGAGGCTGGGAGCTGCAATTGTACCACTTCCCTCCAGCTTGGGAGACAGACTTACATGCCCAGGGCTTCATTGAAGGGTCAGAAGAGACAGAGTTAAATTCTGACTCCAAAAAATAAAAATAAAGATAAATGGGGAAAGAAATCCCTGTTTAACAAATGATGCTGGGAAAACTGGCTAACCACATGCTGGAGGATAAACTAGACGCCCACCTATCACCATATACAAAAATTAGCTAAAATGGATTAAGTACTTAGATGTGAAACCTCAAACTATAAAAACCTTAGAAGAAAACCCAGGGAACACCCTCCTGGGCATCAGCCTAGGTAATGAATTCATGGCCAAGTCCTCAAAAGTAAATGCAGTGAAAATTAAAATTGACAGATAAGACCTTATCAAGCTAAAAAGCTTCTGCACAGCAAAAGAAATCATCAAAAGATTAAAGAGGCAACCTACAGAATGGGAGAAAATATTTGCAAACTGTGCATCTAGCAAAGGCCAACATTCAGAATTTATACTGAACTCAAACAAATCAACAGGAAAAAAAATAGCACCATTGAAAAGTGTGCAAAGAGCCAGGCTCAGTGGCTCAGCCTGTAATCCCGCGCCTTTGGGAGGCTGAGGTGAGT
>NW_007035691.1:0-1607 GCF_000164805.1 Carlito syrichta | reverse complement strand
TTAATTCCTGTATGAGAAAGAAGGTGTGGCAAAATCTTAGTGTGTTGATGCTTTTGATTTTTGACTTAGCTGGTGTTTTTTAGGGTGTTAGATTCACTGCCTACAGGATGCAGTATGTTGGAGTTAAGGGTTAACATTGAGATTTTGATGATCTAAACCAAAACTGGTTAGATAATTCAAGTCTAAAGTATACAGACTTTTTTTTATTGCCTTTTTTATTTCCTAGGAAACAGTATAACCTTAGTAGTTTCTGTCTCAATTATACATGTGTACATATTTATAATTGATCAGCTACAATAAATATTCATATTTTTACATACAAGTTTATGTACACTGTAACACAAACTGGATTTCATTCCCCAGCCTGCTCACTAAACCCGCTCAATCCATTTTCAGCATCTTGTTAAAGGGAATGTCATTGAACAAGTTGATTAGTCCAATAACTTAATTTTTAACTCCTCCTCTCCCACACCCGAACATCAGAATATTCTGCCTTCAAAATATATCTTCATCTAATCATTTCTGAAAAATTTGCCAAATTGTTCCATACAGGTCCAGGGTCCAAGGACTCTCACATGCCTCTAACAGCCTCTTCATAGTTCCTTTTCTCCACCCTTAACTCTATACCACTACCAAAGGGAGCATTCTAGACTGGAAATTATATCTCACATATGCAACCTGCGTGTTTGGAACTCTTAAATGACTTCCATTCTATCTTTTCAATACAATCCAAACATATATCCATGACTAACAAAACCCTCTGTCAACTATCCCTACCATCCCTCAGTTCTATCTTTATCACTCTGAACCTTTCTCAGTATAAATCAATAGAGCCTGCCCATCTCCACCTCAGAACCCTTACACTTGCTACAAATACTACAATCTACCCTTCCCCCCAGATCTCCCCAGAGCTGAATTTTTCTCATCCTTCAACTCTGCTCAAATGTCCCCTGTACAGGTAGGTTATCCTGAACTGACATGAAAAATACTCTCCAACTTTTTCCCAATCACTATCCTGTTACCCTCCTTTATCTTACAGTAATTATTACTGCCTAAAATTACATGATTTATTTTTGCACTTATTTGCCATCTTACCTCCTAGATAGTATGCTTCAGGGTGGAACGAACTCATTCACCCTGCTCCTTGTTAAGCATTCAATGCCTTGAACAATGCTTGGTTTTTCTGAGGGGTTTGTGAGGGACTCCAGTAATGGCCTGCCCCATCCTGACTTCTGGCAGCATACCCCATCTCCCAGCTGCAGTGAGAACTAGCTGATAGTAGCTACCTTCTCTGTGGAGTTCCCTCACTTTCACCTGGGAGGCTGCACACTCCTTACCATATCTGGAACCCTGCCACTGATGACTAACACAGCTCGCCTCACACCAACGCAGGATAACTAACTCCTCGGTTCAAATTGTGTGTTCGAGCGTAGAGTGAATCCAGTCCCCAGCTGAGACCACATTCTTCCTTAGCTCCCTCTCTACCATCCTATTCGACTCCCTTCATTCCCCTTCAGAACGTGTTCTTTCAATAAATCACTTAAAACAGAATTGGAGCCGGGCTCGGTGGCTCAGCCTGTAATCCTGCGCCTTTGGGAGGCTGAGGT
>NW_007035690.1:0-1761 GCF_000164805.1 Carlito syrichta | reverse complement strand
ATCCACTCACCTCAGCCTCCCAAAGTGCGGGATTACAGGCTGAGCCACCGAGGCCGGCTAGGGGGACTACAGTTTTTAATGCCACCACCCATGCTGGGAACACTGAGCTCAGTTATCCAAGCTGTGGCTGAGACCTGAGCTTCTCAAGGTTCCAAGTTCTGCCTCCTCAGCTGCCAACAACAGGGCATGCCCCTCAGGCAGAAAGGACACAGGTCTGCTACCCAGGGGCCCTCATCTCCTCTCCTCTCCTCTCCATCTCTTCCTCCTGCCATCTGGAGTCTTCTGTGATGCCAAAGGAGGGGCCCCCAGTGGGCATGTCCAAGGAGGCAAAGACACATGGTACAGGAGGCCTTGGGTGGACCCTGTCCAGCTGCAGGACAACACTGTCCCTCCGGGCGGGTGCAGCCAGCCAGTGAGGGGCACTCTCCCCATGGGGGATGGGGTAGAGAAAGCCACACTGTCCAGGAGGGGCATGGGCTCCCTCTCACTCCTGGGACATAACCTCCCTGTTCAGGGCAACCAGCACAGCATAATTTCTTAGGAACATTCGTCTTTCTGTTGTTCTTCCTGGTACTTCCCCCTAGCTGTAATTAGCATGACTCATAAACCAAATATTCTGGCATTGAACTTCACCCATCAAAACAAAGATGAAAAGAATTTTGTAGATACAGTTTGGTGCCACAGGGACTCGAGCTTCCCATTTGCGTCTTATCCCCGGGGGTTGGGCCCTTGTAAGTCTTGGTTCCTGGGGCTAGGGACACAGGCACCAGGAAGGGCAGGAAGAATGAGAGGGTTCCATTATGGTCCCCTGATGACTGCCTGTGGCCAACTCTGCCTGACAAACTGCCAGAAGCTGCCCTTTCAGGAACAGCCTCTTCTCCTTGCTCTTTGCCCTGAGAGCCCTGGAAACATTCAAGAGGGGCAGCGGTCTCCTGAATTCTTCATCCTAGTGACTGAACTACCTCATGGACCAAGGGTTGCTATTGTCCCTGCTTAACTTGCTGAAATCTATCTTCTTAGCCAGGCATGGTGGCACGTGCCTGTAGTTCCAGCTACTTAGTAGGCTGAGGAAGGGTCACCTGAGTCCAGTAGGTCGATGCTGCCGTGAGCTCAGTGGCCGTGAGCGTGCCACTGCACTCTAGCCTGGACAACAGAGTGAGATTCCAACTCAAAAAAAAAAAAAAAAGAAAGAAAGAAATCTGCCTTCTGCTAGTGTTATGTGACACAAAAGGGCTCTCTGGACAGGACTCTGACATCTCCCTGACCCAGGGAGGGCGAGAACTCATCTGCCATTTTTTTTTCTTTTACATTTTTTGTAGAAGCAGAGTCTCACTATGTTGCCCAAGCTGGTCTTGAACCTCGAACTCCTGGGCTCAAGTGACCTCCTACCTTGGCCTTCCAAAGTGTTGGGATTACAGGTGTGAGTCACTGCTCCCAGCCCTACCATTTGCCCGTGTTAGAGAACAGTCTGGGAAACAGTGATCGAAGCCCCACCATGAATTTCTTTTTCTTTTTTTTGAGTAGGATTGCTACAGTGTACTGTAGCAATCCTAGCTCACTACAGCCTCAAATTCTGGGGCTCAGGTGATACTCCCCCCTCAGCCTTCCAAGTAGCTGGGACTATAGGCATGTGCCTCCAAGTCTGTCTAGTTTTTATGTTTATTTTTTGTAGAGACAAGGTCTTTCTGTGTTGCCTAGGCTGGTCTCAAACTCCTGGGCTCAAGTGACCTTCCTGCCTCAGCCTCCCAAAGTGCTGGGATT
>NW_007035689.1:10683-11382 GCF_000164805.1 Carlito syrichta | reverse complement strand
TTGGGGAGAGTTCCATCGTTTTCAATCACCTGGAATACCTTCAGTAGGATTGGTATCAGCTCCTCCTTGAATGTCTTGTAGAAGTCTGCCGGAAAGTCATCTGGACCAGGGCTTTTTTTGGTAGGAAGTTTTCTTATTACATATTCGATTTCCTTCATTGTTATTGGTCTATTTAGGGTCTCAATTTCTTCTTGGTCCAACCTAGGTAGATTGTGTGATGTCAGAAAGTCCTCTATTTCTTTTCCTTAAGGTTTTCAAGTTTGTTTCCATACAAGAGTATATAGTAGTCTCTAATGATCTTTTGTATTTCTTCAGGGTCAGATGTGACTTCATCTTTTGTGTTTCTGATTGTGCTTATTTGTTTTTTTTCTCGTTTTTTCGTGGTCAGTCTAGCTAGGGGACCATTGATCTTGTTTATCCTTTCGAAGAACCAGCTTTTTGTTTCACTGATTTTTTTGTATTACCTTTTTGCCTTCTATGTCCTGGATTTGGGCTTTTATTTTGGTGATCTGGATTCTTCTGCTGAAATTAGGGTTTTTATGGTCTTGCTTTTCCAGCTTCTTTAGGTTGTTTGTTAGGTTGTGAATTTCTGTTCCTTCCATTTTCTTCATGTGTGTTTGTAGGGATATAAGTTCCCCTCTTACTACAGTTTTCAGGGCATCCAGAGATTTTGGTAAGATGTTTCTTCATTTTCATTTG
>NW_007035689.1:0-9736 GCF_000164805.1 Carlito syrichta | reverse complement strand
CCGGTCATAAGGTTCTTACAGAGTTGTTCCTGTTTGTTTGTTGTCTTTCTTTGGGTTTTGGAGTTGGTTCATGTGTTTTTGTAATCTTTTGCCTGAACTCTAGTGAAGAATGTTGTTGTTCTTTTTTCTTTTTCTTCTGTGTTCAGTACTTTCTTAAGTGTTTCTTGTAGAGGTGGTCTGGTGGCAGTGTAGGTTCTTAGGGATTGGATACCTGGAAAAGATTTCAATTCTCCCTCACTAATGAAGCTTAGTTTGGCTCGGTAGGTTATTCTTGGTTGAAATTGTTTCTCTCTTAGAACTTTGAAGATAGGACTCCAGGCTCTCCCGGCCTGCAGGGTTTCTGTGGATAAATCTGCTGCTATTCTAATTGGTTTTCCCTGGTAGGTAGTCTGGCCTTTTTCTCTTGCTGCCTTTAGGATTTTTCCTTTTATAGCTACTTTGTTTAGGCAAATTATTATGTGTCTGGGAGTTGGTCTTCTCATTTGTTGTCTTGCAAGGGTTCTCTGAATCTCTTGTGTTTGGATTTTTTCATCCTTAATGAGATTAGGGAAGTGTCCTGAATGATTTCATGAAATGTTTCTTCCAGTGTGGCTTCTGTTTCTCTCTCTGCCTCAGGAAGCCCAATTACTCTTAGGTTTTGTCTCTTGAAGTGATCATTCATCTCTTGCAGGTTTTGTTCTGTCTTTTTGAGCTTCTTTTCTATGCTTTTGACAGTTTGGGTTAGTTCTGTGTTTTGGTCTTCGAGCTCTGAGATTCTTTCTTCTGCTTGGCTGATTCTGCTTTCCATGCTTATTAGTCTGTTGTTCATTTCCATCACAGTATTCTTTACTACTGTCATTTCTGACATCAGCTCCTTCTTATTTTCCTCTTGTCTCTCCTCAATTTTTTAAATTCTCTCCATTAATGTCTTGATGTCTGGGTTTGTTGCATGAAACCAGTCATTCTGGGGGCTCTTCATTGTTTATGTGCCAGAATCTGTTTTCTCAGTGTCTGATTTCCCAGGGATCTGTGTGAGACCTATATTCTTCTTTTGGTTTCTTCATTTGTGGGGTTTTTCCTCCTCCCTGCTCTTTCCTTCCCTCCATGTCGCCGTCTTCTTTAATTCTGTTATTCAGGGGTAAAGGGATTGGTTTTACCTCTGTTTGCTCAATCTCCTATTCTTTATGTATGTCCTCTTACTTTGTTCAGTTGTGGAGTTGCACTGTAGGTTGGAGGTGGTCCTTTTTGCAGTTTTGAGATTTACTTAAGGGGAGAGTTGTGATTCAAAATTTGTCTGCAGGTCCTGGTATTCACTGACAGGTGTGTGGATAATGTGGAACCCACTTCCCACTGCCCTGGAATCTGTCCATGCATTGGGGCTGTAGGCTTACTCCCTGAAATAAAATGTGGTTAGCAGAGGGGAGAGAATGGAGCAGATAGTGGGTTGAAGAGGGGAATGGAGAGATAGAGGAGTAAGGGGGGAAACAAACGAGTGTGCCAACAAATAGAGAGAGGCCTGTGCTGAAACAGATAAAAACAATAGACCACAGCTACAGATGAACCAACTCTCATACAAAAAATAAAAAATAAAAATAAAACATATAGTGATGCTAACATACAAGCTAACCAACCACCTTATTAGTGTGCTGTTCCTCTATGCAAAGATATGGTTTACAGAGAGAAGAAAAGAGAAGAAAAGGAAAAGGAAAAAAGGAAAAAGGGAACAATACAGTAGGAATACAATTAAGTCATTAAACTAATAGAATCAATGAAGCACACTCTGAGACATTTCATTTAAGTCCAGTGTCCTTTCAGGTCTGATTTCTAGTTTTCTTTTCAAGCTGGTAAATTAGTTTGCAGTTAGGGTCAGTTGCCCCTGGTCTGCTGTGAAGGACAGTTCAGATTACCCTCTGTTCAGCACTCTGGTCTATGTCTTTATCAAGCTTGTTTCTCCCGATTCGGTGTTGTTGCCTTGAATCGCCAGCAGGTGGTGCTATCTCCGCTGCTCGCCCCAGAGGGGGTGGGGCCGGACAGGAACAAGATGGCTGTCTGCCTCAGGGCAGGCAACAGGAGCCTTACGGTGGGGGCAGGCAGGACAGTCTCGGTCGCAGGAGAGGTGGCAGTGATCCCAGATCTTCCCTGAAGGGGTTTGATGTGGATCGCCTTGGGCCCAGCTGGTGTGATGTGCTACGGCCGTCACAGAGGCCCTGGCAGCGGCAGTGGTGGCAGCGGCGGCGGTGGCACTGTTTGCGCCGCAGTGACTGTCCAGTCCGTTGCAATGTCCCAGCGGTGGCAACAGCCGAGCTCCCTATGAAGAGTAGGTTGTGATGTTGGGATCCACAGCCCCCCGGGGCGAGAGTCAGAGACCGACTGCAGATCTCCTTTGCAGAGGGCTTCAGAGACCGGGTTGCCCCGTCGCTATCTTGCCGCTTCCCTCTCTGTTGATGAAATTTAACAATTCTGTCATAGATAGTCATATTGAGCAAACTATATAAGGAGAGATTGTTTATTTGAAATAGCTTTAGCTGGACAACGTTTGTGGATTCAGATATCTTTAGGAAGCAGATTTCTCCATGAATAGCATAATCTATGAGAGCTTAACTGAATTAACATAGTAGGTGCTCAGAATATCACAAACATGTAAAGGAAACAAGGGAAGGTGGCATGTAATGGGCTTGGTCTTCCAAGATGAAAAAGTTAAAGACTCCATTTGTAAAGGTTTATTTCTACAATTTTTTTTCAGTTAACAGAAGACTAATTCTTCCAGTAGTACTCAAGTAACCTTTACTGTTAATATCAAGTTCCCTTTAAGATTCATATTGAGATTATATATTACTAAAACACTTGAGGGTTAAACCAATGAGTAAGTCATTCAAATTATTTTCTTGGAAGAGTTGGGTGATGACTATTATATCACCATACAGAAAATGTCCTGCTCATCTAAAATGAGATCATACTTACCTTCTAGCCTTGTCTACTTGCTTATAATCTCCAACAAGGAAAATAGCACCAAAGAAAACCCAGAGTTTTTCCAAAGAACTTAAAATTAAAGTACTAAGATAGTGGCCAAAATGTGCCAGGATAAATGTATACTATGCTGACAGGTCAATGTTACAGACTTACTTGGAAGTTATTAGTTTAAGAAGAAAGAAAACAAAGAATCCTGTGTTAAATAAAAAATTCAACTCATTTTGATGTCATTTGTAGCTGGATGATGTTGGCTGGTTTCATCTCAGTCCCAGAGGAATCTAGAAATACAGTGTGGTCCCAGGTTAGATCTGTATGTAGGTAAACAGCTTAATTGGGTCTTACTAAGCTTTTTTCAACACTCTTTTTTTTTCAGCATTCTTATGCAAGAGGAGATGTGGTCATAACCCAAGGACCACCTATGATTGAGAAATATTAAAAAAAGGAAAACGTGTGGAGTTCTTGGCCATGCTTCAGTGTGACTCTTGGGAAAGTCAATTGAGAAATTGACTATTGTAAGCTACTACTACATTATAATTCTGCCTTGTAGCATAGTTATGTATGTGCCTGTCATTCCCTCCTGTTGGATCATCAGCTCATTATAGGTTCATTATTCATTAAATAAAATAGGTATTAAATTCCTGTTTTGTTCTGAGTATTCAATATATAAAGAAAAAGAAAAATGTTCACATTGCTGGCCACAGGAAGACTATCATCCTGTGGAGAATGTCCAAATGTAATTAAAAATTAAATTTATATCTTTTTGTGCAGCAGACTCTAAAGTGAGGTGTGCGCATTGAAGGTATAGAAAGTTACATTCCAGGCCGGGCTCAGTGGTTCAGCCTGTCATCCCAGCACTTTGGAATGCTGAGGTGAGTGAATTGCATGAGCCCGCGGGTTCGAGACCCATCTGGGCAACTTGGCGAGACCTCATCTCTACAATAAATCAAAAAGTAGCCAGGCATGGTAGCGAGCCTGTAGTTCCAGCTACTTGGAAGGCTGAGGTGGAAGGATCGCCAAAGCCCAGCAGGTCAAGGTTGTGGTGGCTGGGAGTGTGTCACTGGACTCCAGTCTGGGCGACAAAGCGAGACTCCCAACTCAAAAAAAAAAAAGAAAGTTACATTACATAGTATGAGATCATTAGATGAAATTTGATAATATTAAAGCATGTATTTTTTATTTTAAAATGAGAATATATGTCTAATGCTGAATATTTAGATTTACATATATGTAATTGTTTATAATTTTACACCAAAATACACTTTAGAGATGGTGAGGTAGAAGTTTGAAGACAACCATTATATATACCCATTGGATGTCAGTAAACAATTATTGAATGAAAAGACCCATCGCACAAGTTAGTAAATCTTATTTTCCCAGGAGCACTGACATCTATCTTACATCCTTTTAACCACTTGTACCTCCTTTTCCAAGTGTTTTTGCAATGACCAGCTTGCCTCAATGACCTACATAGCTCATAGTCCCCACCCCCCCTTGCCATTGACCAACTCAGAACTTCCTAATTCAATTTGAGCTGAATAGAGTTGAATCATTTTCCTTGAATGTGATTCTAAGGTTTTCATGAAATAACACATAGCAAGGTTTGGAGAAGATTCATTTCCTTTCCCAAGTGTACAGTACACATTTTCAAGCCAGAGCTGTCTGAACAGCCCAAGTTAGCTTCCATATTAATGAGCACATGGAGACAATCTCTGTGTCACTCGAAACTAGAAAATGTAGTCATGGCTAGATTTCTAATTTTTCTGCTTCAAAAATTGTACTGTTCTTGCTGATGTCCTTTCAAGGAAGAAAGTTAGTGCTTATTTGAGGGGTTGTAGCAAGTTGTGTCAGATTCATCACTGCTGCCATCAGGGACCTGCAATTCTTTGTTGTTGAGGGAACATCTTGTGCACTGTAGGCTGTTTAGCATTATCTGTGTTCTCTACTCCCTAGATGCCAGTGGCAGTCCTTCCCTTCTCCCATTTGGGATGTCAGTCCAGATGTTCCCTGAGGAGTAAAACTGTCCCCACTTGAGAGCCACTTGGTTAAGGTAAAACAGTATGAGGCATTAAAAAAATGTACAGCATAATTGAACAAAACAGTGGATTAAGCATACAATTCAGTTCAAAAGTAGTATGAATACCTAAAATGTGAATAATCAAAAATGATGTATTTGAGAGGTTAATTTCAACTCCAATCCACTGCTAATCAAATTCATTTCGAGTTGTAATGAATAACCTAAATCTTACTTTCCTCAGATCCTGTTTGACTGCGGGAGACAGAGAATTTTGAGCAGTGAGATGGTAAATGGTAGAAAGCGTAATGTGTAGGATCTACAGATAAAACAACAAATCGGTGAGGGATGATTAATAGCAGGTTTTCTGAATAATCAAATGAATCAAGGCTATCAGGAAATTCTAGCACTCATGACATCCATTGGGAGGTATGCCCAGAAACAGCCAAGAAAAGGTAGTTTAGTACATAGGAGAAGATGATCCTTGGAATCTTATTATTAAAAAGTGGCTCTCAATTCCTCAACCAACTCATCTTTGACAAAGCCTCCAACAAAAACTACTGGGGAGAGGAAAACCTATTCAGTAAGTGGTACTGGGAAAACTGGCTGATCACATGCAGAAGACTGAAACAAGGCCCTTACCAATCATGATACACAAAAATTAACTCTAAATGGATCAAAGATCTAAACGTAAAACCTCAAACTATAAGAACCTTAGAAAATGCAGGAGACACCCTTATGGAAATTGGAACCGGCAACAAATTCCTATCCAGAACCCTAAAGGCCAATAACTTAAGAAATAAGATAGACAAGTGGGACCTCATCAAATTAACGAGCTTCTGCAAAGCAAAAGAAACCGTCAAGAGAGCAGGAGACACCCCACACAATGGGAAAAAATATTTGTCAACTGTACATCTGACAAAGGCCTAACATCTAGGATCTACAAGGAACTCAAATGCACTGAAGGGAAAAAACAAACAGCCCCTTTAAAAAGTGGGCAAAAGACATGAATAGACACTTCTCAAAAGAAGATATAGGGGCAGCCAACAGACACATGAAAAAGTGCTCATCCTCATTCATCATCAGAGAAATGCAAATCAAAACCACATTGAGATACCACCTAACCCCAGTAAGAATGGCCATCATTAATAAACAACAGCAGATGGTGGCGAGGATGTGGAGAAAAAGAAACGCTTATACACTGCTGGTGGGAATACAAACTTGTAAAACCTCTCTGGAAAACAGTCTGGGGATTTCTGAAAGAACTAGAAATTGACCTTCCATATGACCCAGCAATTCCTCTATTGGAAATATACCTGGAGGAACTCAAATTATTCTACGAAAAAGATACCTGCACACGTATGTTTGTTGCAGCTCTATTCACTATAGCAAAAACATGGAACCAACCGTGTTGCCCATCGAAGCTGGACTGGATAAAAAAAAAATGTGGTACATACACACAATGGAATATTATGCAGCCATAAAGAAGGACAAATATATGGACTTTTGCAGCAAATTGGATACACTTGGAGTCCATACCCAGTGATTTATCACAGAAACAAAGAACTGAGTTCCATACAGTCTCACTCATAAGGTGACCTTGAACAATTATAATGCTATAAAAAAGTGATTGGCAGGAGTGGAAAACTGTCAGGGGAGGGGAGTAGGACTGGCTGTTGAGGGAAACTGCTAGGGGAGGGAGGGGCATACCTCATCAACAAGGGTACCTGCATGATCGATGTTTATATACCTAACCCTGAATTGCACCCCACATCTTTATAATAAATAATTTTTTTAAAGTGGCTCAAGGTCAGTTTCACAGTACGTTAGCAGAGTGCATGTTTTCTGAATGAGTTAGCTAATTTTACTCTAAAGTCTTTTTCTAAATTCTAACTGAGGAGTCTTTAAATTTTCAAACATAAATATGTTAGAGGAAAGATTCAATTATGTGCAAGTTGAAAATAGGAATAGAAATGCTTAACCAATATATTCCCTCTTTCTCGTGAAAACTAATGGAAAAACATCCCATCCACCTCAATGGGCTGGCTGTCCATTTGCTGGATTTATGTCATATGGGGAATTACTGGGAATCCAGGATACCGCAAAAGCAACTTGGGTCAAAACTGTCAATTAAGTGGAGAAATTATGTATGAAATTAGGATTTCAGAGACCCAGATCTTTGGCAGATAGCTAGGTCCTAAAGCTCTTTGAAATCGGAATATAGTTCCCTCTGTGGTAAACCTTTCCATTAAATTTGCAATTCTTCAGTGTTTGATACTGTCGAGGGAGCAAACAAATTAAGACTTTCTTTTGTAAATTCTCTTTCTATCTGGCCTAAATTCTGACTCCAGCTCCTCTGTGAACTGCAAATGGAAAGGTGCATGTCCTTTGGCAAATGCCATCTATAATTCATGCTTCTGAAAATTAAAAGTGGCTATAGTTTATTGTTTTATCACTATGTATTACATCTATAGGTTTTTAAATTTTTTTAAAAAGGACCCTATGTATGCAAAAGAATGTGCAATAAGATGAAAATATGTAGTAAGGTAAAGGAAAAAGACATTTGGATGTTACATGTTTGAAGAGATATAGATTTAAGTTATATAGACATCATTTTTGTTCATTCTATAGCAACTGAATGCATAGACTTTGTAACCATTTGAATATTAGCTTTTGCATAATTGGGAGCCTGCCATCATCAGTTCATAGCATAAAGTCAAAAGGCATTTTAGGAATTGCTTGCAATGAATTGCAGGTCATTTGAAATAAATTTGTAGAAAGCTAATTAAATCTCTTTCTCTTTTTTTCTACTACAAAACACTCTAAAGATTATTTCTATAATGCATTGGTCTGTCAAATCTATATAAGCAAGTATAGATGTTTTTAAAAAGTAAAGAATACTAATCAAGAGACACAAGACATACACTGCTTAACAAAACTTGCCTTCAATTTATTTGTCTAGTATTACAAAGGCAGAGGAGATATCAATTAATATAGGCAAAGAGCCCTATAATTTATAATTAACTGGCAAGTGGTTTGTAACAAACAGCAGCACCAAGTCTAATAGCTGGTGGGAAAATAACTAGTGTTGATTTGTCCCTTGGCAAATTAATAGAGTGCTTATCAATGATGGTAACATAAAACTGCAAAATTAATAATCATCAGTGAGTTCGAGTGAAGCAGATCTTTAACAAGCTTAATCTGAACCTCTTGACATCTGTAGACTATGAAGAAATTAAATGATAAGAAAGAGAAGATACCATGTGCACATTGTAAGCCTGCTCAGTAACTGTACAAGATCATGTCCTTATGTAATGAGAAGTAGAGAAACATTTTCATTGCAAATGATTTTCATTATAGTTAGAGTGGTAATTATAAAAGATACATCAAGGAAATGCTGAATTGGAACTCACCAGATGAAAATTGCAGTACATCTCTTAACAATGAAAACATAATTTTAGTCACATGATATATTTTTTGCTCATTTGCTTCCCTTTTATTACTCACCTTTGTATATGTCATGTGGCCTAGCTCATATGTTCCCATGGCTTACATCCATGAGCTTATTTTTGGTCATTATGGTTCCTCTATAGAAGAAGATTCATCAAGGTTTTATATTTAAACAGACATTTTCACCCTGCCTTCCCAACCCCCGCCATAGATATTGAATTCTAAATTTTTTATGACAGGATGTTTTAATGCTCATGGTTTGTACTGTGAATCATTTGTGTTGCTGTAAATTAACAGACCTGTATAATATCTCAGGTCTTGACTTTTCTATAAGATTTTTTAAATGACCCTTATTTGTAAGTACATTAACATGATCATACCACCTGATTTTTTCTTAATATAATATATATATTAACATATATATATATACATATATGCACATACATACATAGGGCCACTGAATCCAACAATGCCTTTTTAAGATATACATTTAGTTGAAGCCTCTTACAAATGGGAAGATACCCCAAATGTTAAATAGAAACCTAGTTTCTATTCTCATGTATGTTCTCATAGGTATTCCTGTGAGAGGTTAAACACAATGCTTTTGTTCATTTGTGGGCTAAGGCAAAATATCTTAGCCTGAGTAATTTATAAAGAGCATAAATATTTGTTTTCTCACACTACTGGAGACTGGGAATCCAAGATCAAGGTGCTGGCAGGTTCAGTAAGGGTTGCTCTCCGCTTCCAAGATGGAACCTTGAATGCTGCATCCTTCAGAGGGGATGAATGCTATGTACAAACATGGTAGAAGGTACAAAAAGGAAACAAAAGGGGAGGTCAAAACGCTGTGTGAAGCCTTTTGTATAAAGGCCTTAATCCCATACATGAGGGAGGAACCATCATGACTTAATCACCTCCTAAAGACCCTCCTTTTAATAGTGTTGGACTGGAGATTAAGTTTCAACATAAGTTTGGTGCAGATACAAACATTCAAAGCATAACACATGAGAACGTTGGCCTGGAGAGTCCTAGGTTGCATACAGCTTCCTAATTCCTTGCTTCTTAGGGCAGAACATAGTCTTATCACCATTTTCACATTCCTTGGGCTTGGAAATGCCACCTCTGTAGGAATTCACAGCCAGGCAGCAAATCTTTTCTTCTGAGCCACAGTCAAGATTCAGTTGCAGATATGGTGGATCATTTACATTTTTTTAATCAATATTTTTTATTATGATGTTGTGGGGTACAGTTAGAGGTTAGGTATACAAATATGTTTCATTCAGGCACCCTGTTGATAAGAGGTGTTTCCCCGTCCCCAGACAGATA